>NW_028132846.1:0-134280 GCF_964374135.1 Grampus griseus | reverse complement strand
ACACCAGCATGGAATGTAAGGCTGTTTAGAACTGCGTACCTTGAGGCCGTGTGAAGGCCGCACGAACGAGAGCTTTCGAGCGAACAGGGCAGCGCTTCGCCATCACCGTTGCACATTCACGGAGCTTAGTCAAACGAACGCATTTACTTCCTGGGGCTCCAACACAGCCGAGGAGTTGGAAGGCATACAGTGAGGGCCCTTTGACAGTTGTTACAACGAACGTGAGTGCACAGTGTCTCGTGAAATACCTTCCACGGTTGAAGCATTCCGTTAACGCATGCCCCTCCGCTCCCTCTGGCGCTCCGAGGTGTTCCTAACGGGGGAAATCTGGACTTTTGCTCGAGGCCGGGGTGGGGCGGGGGGACTCACAATTCTTCTGCCGGCGAGCTCCAGAGCGCTCCTGCTGAAGCTCCCAGCAAGGAACTGAGAGCAGCAGGCCTCACACGAGTCAACTCAGACTTCTTCCGTCACGAGTCAACTCAGACTTCTTATGTGAGGCCTTCCGGCAGCAAAGAGAAGGTGCGCGCGAGGAGTGTGCCTCAGGCAGCTTAGGACCCGCCACTGTCTCCTCTACCACGGAGGGGAACCAGGTTTGGCCAGGGTCGCCCAGCTTCATACCTGAGCTCCTACAGGTATCCTCAGCGGTTTCTGATTACCTCAAGGAAACACAACGGGAGGAACAGGGCCCTTCCGTGGAGGCCCTTTTGGGCACAGGGACCTCTGCGTGGGATCTACTGGGTAAGTATGGCAGTACCTCAGGTAGGCCTCGGTGACCAAGGCTCTCCGGCTCACGCCTAGCTGTGTAAAGCAGTGTGGCGAACGTACGTACTGCTCCTCAGGCTGGGCCCACAGCCTAGCTTTCGCTTCTGTGAGAGTGCTGTCCCGAGTCTCTTCCTGGAGCCAGTCGTCAGCGCGGTGTCTTTTGGCACTGCAGTTCTCTCTCAGTCAAGGAGGCCGTGCGACTGACTGGCAAAGGGAGTCCGCCCAGCGCTGCTTTCGCCAGTCTCTCTGACGACTGGGCCACTCTACCTGGGCAACCCAGAGAGGAGTACCCTGCCCTAGCTATGAAAGCGAAGAGCTGTCTCCAGGGGCCTGCTTACGCTAAGGTTCCTCAGAAGCCAGAGGCCGCCGTTCCGGCACGGAGAGAGGTCATCCTGCGAAACTGGTGAATGGGCTCCTACCCTGTGTGTCCCCAGGGGCGTCGCAGGGTTAAGGCACTCCGTGGTGGAGTATGGCCTCATTGGAGACCCCTGCACACCCAAGCCCCCTGACGTGAAACACTGGAACTTCACCTTGAGGCCCGAGCTCACCTTTCGTTCGGCCGGAGCCGAACCTGGGGAGCCGTGGGAGGAGTTCCTAGAAAGGGATTGCCAGCACGGTTTTCGCTTTGGGAGAACACGCAGCCTCGGCCCACAACGACAGTCCTGCCGTGCAGAGACGTCGGGCCGCTAGTGCTGTTCCAGGCAGCTGTGAAGCCAAGCGCAAGGCGCCTGCAAACGGGGAGAAAGCGTCCTCTCCCCTCCGCGTCCCACGTTGAAGCTGAATGACGCAGCATGTTTCTCGGAAGGCTCTGCCGAGCTATCTAGTACAAGGGAGAGAGTGCCTGCCTCTGCCGAGAAAGGTTTTGACGTGGGGATTGCTGGACAGGCGGAAGAGCGTTCCCCAGGCCGTGCAAAGTTGAGGCCTTGGTGATTCTGGATGGTCCCAAGGGTCCAGAATTGTCCCTGGGAAAGCTGTCCTTTTCCCTCTTTTTCCGGCTGGAAGTACACCTCTGGCATCCGACTGCCGTTCGGCGACGTCCTGGGGGAGACGCCCCGGTTTCACTTGGGACGCACACTGGTGTTTCTCCGAAGAGCCCAAATTCCTCCCCGCGGGTGGGTGGGGGCCTGGGCACACCAGCATGGAACGTAAGGCTGTTTAGAACTGCGTACCTTGAGGCCGTGTGAAGGCCGCACGAACGAGAGCTTTCGAGCGAACAGGGCAGCGCTTCGCCATCACCGTTGCACATTCACGGAGCTTAGTCAAACGAACGCATTTACTTCCTGGGGCTCCAACACAGCCGAGGAGTTGGAAGGCATACAGTGAGGGCCCTTTGACAGTTGTTACAACGAACGTGAGTGCACAGTGTCTCGTGAAATACCTTCCACGGTTGAAGCATTCCGTTAACGCATGCCCCTCCGCTCCCTCTGGCGCTCCGAGGTGTTCCTAACGGGGGAAATCTGGACTTTTGCTCGAGGCCGGGGTGGGGCGGGGGGACTCACAATTCTTCTGCCGGCGAGCTCCAGAGCGCTCCTGCTGAAGCTCCCAGCAAGGAACTGAGAGCAGCAGGCCTCACACGAGTCAACTCAGACTTCTTCCGTCACGAGTCAACTCAGACTTCTTATGTGAGGCCTTCCGGCAGCAAAGAGAAGGTGCGCGCGAGGAGTGTGCCTCAGGCAGCTTAGGACCCGCCACTGTCTCGTCTACCACGGAGGGGAACCAGGTTTGGCCAGGGTCGCCCAGCTTCATACCTGAGCTCCTACAGGTATCCTCAGCGGTTTCTGATTACCTCAAGGAAACACAACGGGAGGAACAGGGCCCTTCCGTGGAGGCCCTTTTGGGCACAGGGACCTCTGCGTGGGATCTACTGGGTAAGTATGGCAGTACCTCAGGTAGGCCTCGGTGACCAAGGCTCTCCGGCTCACGCCTAGCTGTGTAAAGCAGTGTGGCGAACGTACGTACTGCTCCTCAGGCTGGGCCCACAGCCTAGCTTTCGCTTCTGTGAGAGTGCTGTCCCGAGTCTCTTCCTGGAGCCAGTCGTCAGCGCGGTGTCTTTTGGCACTGCAGTTCTCTCTCAGTCAAGGAGGCCGTGCGACTGACTGGCAAAGGGAGTCCGCCCAGCGCTGCTTTCGCCAGTCTCTCTGACGACTGGGCCACTCTACCTGGGCAACCCAGAGAGGAGTACCCTGCCCTAGCTATGAAAGCGAAGAGCTGTCTCCAGGGGCCTGCTTACGCTAAGGTTCCTCAGAAGCCAGAGGCCGCCGTTCCGGCACGGAGAGAGGTCATCCTGCGAAACTGGTGAATGGGCTCCTACCCTGTGTGTCCCCAGGGGCGTCGCAGGGTTAAGGCACTCCGTGGTGGAGTATGGCCTCATTGGAGACCCCTGCACACCCAAGCCCCCTGACGTGAAACACTGGAACTTCACCTTGAGGCCCGAGGTCACCTTTCGTTCGGCCGGAGCCGAACCTGGGGAGCCGTGGGAGGAGTTCCTAGAAAGGGATTGCCAGCACGGTTTTCGCTTTGGGAGAACACGCAGCCTCGGCCCACAACGACAGTCCTGCCGTGCAGAGACGTCGGGCCGCTAGTGCTGTTCCAGGCAGCTGTGAAGCCAAGCGCAAGGCGCCTGCAAACGGGGAGAAAGCGTCCTCTCCCCTCCGCGTCCCACGTTCAAGCTGAATGACGCAGCATGTTTCTCGGAAGGCTCTGCCGAGCTATCTAGTACAAGGGAGAGAGTGCCTGCCTCTGCCGAGAAAGGTTTTGACGTGGGGATTGCTGGACAGGCGGAAGAGCGTTCCCCAGGCCGTGCAAAGTTGAGGCCTTGGTGATTCTGGATGGTCCCAAGGGTCCAGAATTGTCCCTGGGAAAGCTGTCCTTTTCCCTCTTTTTCCGGCTGGAAGTACACCTCTGGCATCCGACTGCCGTTCGGCGACGTCCTGGGGGAGACGCCCCGGTTTCACTTGGGACGCACACTGGTGTTTCTCCGAAGAGCCCAAATTCCTCCCCGCGGGTGGGTGGGGGCCTGGGCACACCAGCATGGAACGTAAGGCTGTTTAGAACTGCGTACCTTGAGGCCGTGTGAAGGCCGCACGAACGAGAGCTTTCGAGCGAACAGGGCAGCGCTTCGCCATCACCGTTGCACATTCACGGAGCTTAGTCAAACGAACGCATTTACTTCCTGGGGCTCCAACACAGCCGAGGAGTTGGAAGGCATACAGTGAGGGCCCTTTGACAGTTGTTACAACGAACGTGAGTGCACAGTGTCTCGTGAAATACCTTCCACGGTTGAAGCATTCCGTTAACGCATGCCCCTCCGCTCCCTCTGGCGCTCCGAGGTGTTCCTAACGGGGGAAATCTGGACTTTTGCTCGAGGCCGGGGTGGGGCGGGGGGACTCACAATTCTTCTGCCGGCGAGCTCCAGAGCGCTCCTGCTGAAGCTCCCAGCAAGGAACTGAGAGCAGCAGGCCTCACACGAGTCAACTCAGACTTCTTCCGTCACGAGTCAACTCAGACTTCTTATGTGAGGCCTTCCGGCAGCAAAGAGAAGGTGCGCGCGAGGAGTGTGCCTCAGGCAGCTTAGGACCCGCCACTGTCTCGTCTACCACGGAGGGGAACCAGGTTTGGCCAGGGTCGCCCAGCTTCATACCTGAGCTCCTACAGGTATCCTCAGCGGTTTCTGATTACCTCAAGGAAACACAACGGGAGGAACAGGGCCCTTCCGTGGAGGCCCTTTTGGGCACAGGGACCTCTGCGTGGGATCTACTGGGTAAGTATGGCAGTACCTCAGGTAGGCCTCGGTGACCAAGGCTCTCCGGCTCACGCCTAGCTGTGTAAAGCAGTGTGGCGAACGTACGTACTGCTCCTCAGGCTGGGCCCACAGCCTAGCTTTCGCTTCTGTGAGAGTGCTGTCCCGAGTCTCTTCCTGGAGCCAGTCGTCAGCGCGGTGTCTTTTGGCACTGCAGTTCTCTCTCAGTCAAGGAGGCCGTGCGACTGACTGGCAAAGGGAGTCCGCCCAGCGCTGCTTTCGCCAGTCTCTCTGACGACTGGGCCACTCTACCTGGGCAACCCAGAGAGGAGTACCCTGCCCTAGCTATGAAAGCGAAGAGCTGTCTCCAGGGGCCTGCTTACGCTAAGGTTCCTCAGAAGCCAGAGGCCGCCGTTCCGGCACGGAGAGAGGTCATCCTGCGAAACTGGTGAATGGGCTCCTACCCTGTGTGTCCCCAGGGGCGTCGCAGGGTTAAGGCACTCCGTGGTGGAGTATGGCCTCATTGGAGACCCCTGCACACCCAAGCCCCCTGACGTGAAACACTGGAACTTCACCTTGAGGCCCGAGGTCACCTTTCGTTCGGCCGGAGCCGAACCTGGGGAGCCGTGGGAGGAGTTCCTAGAAAGGGATTGCCAGCACGGTTTTCGCTTTGGGAGAACACGCAGCCTCGGCCCACAACGACAGTCCTGCCGTGCAGAGACGTCGGGCCGCTAGTGCTGTTCCAGGCAGCTGTGAAGCCAAGCGCAAGGCGCCTGCAAACGGGGAGAAAGCGTCCTCTCCCCTCCGCGTCCCACGTTGAAGCTGAATGACGCAGCATGTTTCTCGGAAGGCTCTGCCGAGCTATCTAGTACAAGGGAGAGAGTGCCTGCCTCTGCCGAGAAAGGTTTTGACGTGGGGATTGCTGGACAGGCGGAAGAGCGTTCCCCAGGCCGTGCAAAGTTGAGGCCTTGGTGATTCTGGATGGTCCCAAGGGTCCAGAATTGTCCCTGGGAAAGCTGTCCTTTTCCCTCTTTTTCCGGCTGGAAGTACACCTCTGGCATCCGACTGCCGTTCGGCGACGTCCTGGGGGAGACGCCCCGGTTTCACTTGGGACGCACACTGGTGTTTCTCCGAAGAGCCCAAATTCCTCCCCGCGGGTGGGTGGGGGCCTGGGCACACCAGCATGGAACGTAAGGCTGTTTAGAACTGCGTACCTTGAGGCCGTGTGAAGGCCGCACGAACGAGAGCTTTCGAGCGAACAGGGCAGCGCTTCGCCATCACCGTTGCACATTCACGGAGCTTAGTCAAACGAACGCATTTACTTCCTGGGGCTCCAACACAGCCGAGGAGTTGGAAGGCATACAGTGAGGGCCCTTTGACAGTTGTTACAACGAACGTGAGTGCACAGTGTCTCGTGAAATACCTTCCACGGTTGAAGCATTCCGTTAACGCATGCCCCTCCGCTCCCTCTGGCGCTCCGAGGTGTTCCTAACGGGGGAAATCTGGACTTTTGCTCGAGGCCGGGGTGGGGCGGGGGGACTCACAATTCTTCTGCCGGCGAGCTCCAGAGCGCTCCTGCTGAAGCTCCCAGCAAGGAACTGAGAGCAGCAGGCCTCACACGAGTCAACTCAGACTTCTTCCGTCACGAGTCAACTCAGACTTCTTATGTGAGGCCTTCCGGCAGCAAAGAGAAGGTGCGCGCGAGGAGTGTGCCTCAGGCAGCTTAGGACCCGCCACTGTCTCGTCTACCACGGAGGGGAACCAGGTTTGGCCAGGGTCGCCCAGCTTCATACCTGAGCTCCTACAGGTATCCTCAGCGGTTTCTGATTACCTCAAGGAAACACAACGGGAGGAACAGGGCCCTTCCGTGGAGGCCCTTTTGGGCACAGGGACCTCTGCGTGGGATCTACTGGGTAAGTATGGCAGTACCTCAGGTAGGCCTCGGTGACCAAGGCTCTCCGGCTCACGCCTAGCTGTGTAAAGCAGTGTGGCGAACGTACGTACTGCTCCTCAGGCTGGGCCCACAGCCTAGCTTTCGCTTCTGTGAGAGTGCTGTCCCGAGTCTCTTCCTGGAGCCAGTCGTCAGCGCGGTGTCTTTTGGCACTGCAGTTCTCTCTCAGTCAAGGAGGCCGTGCGACTGACTGGCAAAGGGAGTCCGCCCAGCGCTGCTTTCGCCAGTCTCTCTGACGACTGGGCCACTCTACCTGGGCAACCCAGAGAGGAGTACCCTGCCCTAGCTATGAAAGCGAAGAGCTGTCTCCAGGGGCCTGCTTACGCTAAGGTTCCTCAGAAGCCAGAGGCCGCCGTTCCGGCACGGAGAGAGGTCATCCTGCGAAACTGGTGAATGGGCTCCTACCCTGTGTGTCCCCAGGGGCGTCGCAGGGTTAAGGCACTCCGTGGTGGAGTATGGCCTCATTGGAGACCCCTGCACACCCAAGCCCCCTGACGTGAAACACTGGAACTTCACCTTGAGGCCCGAGCTCACCTTTCGTTCGGCCGGAGCCGAACCTGGGGAGCCGTGGGAGGAGTTCCTAGAAAGGGATTGCCAGCACGGTTTTCGCTTTGGGAGAACACGCAGCCTCGGCCCACAACGACAGTCCTGCCGTGCAGAGACGTCGGGCCGCTAGTGCTGTTCCAGGCAGCTGTGAAGCCAAGCGCAAGGCGCCTGCAAACGGGGAGAAAGCGTCCTCTCCCCTCCGCGTCCCACGTTGAAGCTGAATGACGCAGCATGTTTCTCGGAAGGCTCTGCCGAGCTATCTAGTACAAGGGAGAGAGTGCCTGCCTCTGCCGAGAAAGGTTTTGACGTGGGGATTGCTGGACAGGCGGAAGAGCGTTCCCCAGGCCGTGCAAAGTTGAGGCCTTGGTGATTCTGGATGGTCCCAAGGGTCCAGAATTGTCCCTGGGAAAGCTGTCCTTTTCCCTCTTTTTCCGGCTGGAAGTACACCTCTGGCATCCGACTGCCGTTCGGCGACGTCCTGGGGGAGACGCCCCGGTTTCACTTGGGACGCACACTGGTGTTTCTCCGAAGAGCCCAAATTCCTCCCCGCGGGTGGGTGGGGGCCTGGGCACACCAGCATGGAACGTAAGGCTGTTTAGAACTGCGTACCTTGAGGCCGTGTGAAGGCCGCACGAACGAGAGCTTTCGAGCGAACAGGGCAGCGCTTCGCCATCACCGTTGCACATTCACGGAGCTTAGTCAAACGAACGCATTTACTTCCTGGGGCTCCAACACAGCCGAGGAGTTGGAAGGCATACAGTGAGGGCCCTTTGACAGTTGTTACAACGAACGTGAGTGCACAGTGTCTCGTGAAATACCTTCCACGGTTGAAGCATTCCGTTAACGCATGCCCCTCCGCTCCCTCTGGCGCTCCGAGGTGTTCCTAACGGGGGAAATCTGGACTTTTGCTCGAGGCCGGGGTGGGGCGGGGGGGACTCACAATTCTTCTGCCGGCGAGCTCCAGAGCGCTCCTGCTGAAGCTCCCAGCAAGGAACTGAGAGCAGCAGGCCTCACACGAGTCAACTCAGACTTCTTCCGTCACGAGTCAACTCAGACTTCTTATGTGAGGCCTTCCGGCAGCAAAGAGAAGGTGCGCGCGAGGAGTGTGCCTCAGGCAGCTTAGAACCCGCCACTGTCTCGTCTACCACGGAGGGGAACCAGGTTTGGCCAGGGTCGCCCAGCTTCATACCTGAGCTCCTACAGGTATCCTCAGCGGTTTCTGATTACCTCAAGGAAACACAACGGGAGGAACAGGGCCCTTCCGTGGAGGCCCTTTTGGGCACAGGGACCTCTGCGTGGGATCTACTGGGTAAGTATGGCAGTACCTCAGGTAGGCCTCAGTGACCAAGGCTCTCCGGCTCACGCCTAGCTGTGTAAAGCAGTGTGGCGAACGTACGTACTGCTCCTCAGGCTGGGCCCACAGCCTAGCTTTCGCTTCTGTGAGAGTGCTGTCCCGAGTCTCTTCCTGGAGCCAGTCGTCAGCGCGGTGTCTTTTGGCACTGCAGTTCTCTCTCAGTCAAGGAGGCCGTGCGACTGACTGGCAAAGGGAGTCCGCCCAGCGCTGCTTTCGCCAGTCTCTCTGACGACTGGGCCACTCTACCTGGGCAACCCAGAGAGGAGTACCCTGCCCTAGCTATGAAAGCGAAGAGCTGTCTCCAGGGGCCTGCTTACGCTAAGGTTCCTCAGAAGCCAGAGGCCGCCGTTCCGGCACGGAGAGAGGTCATCCTGCGAAACTGGTGAATGGGCTCCTACCCTGTGTGTCCCCAGGGGCGTCGCAGGGTTAAGGCACTCCGTGGTGGAGTATGGCCTCATTGGAGACCCCTGCACACCCAAGCCCCCTGACGTGAAACACTGGAACTTCACCTTGAGGCCCGAGGTCACCTTTCGTTCGGCCGGAGCCGAACCTGGGGAGCCGTGGGAGGAGTTCCTAGAAAGGGATTGCCAGCACGGTTTTCGCTTTGGGAGAACACGCAGCCTCGGCCCACAACGACAGTCCTGCCGTGCAGAGACGTCGGGCCGCTAGTGCTGTTCCAGGCAGCTGTGAAGCCAAGCGCAAGGCGCCTGCAAACGGGGAGAAAGCGTCCTCTCCCCTCCGCGTCCCACGTTGAAGCTGAATGACGCAGCATGTTTCTCGGAAGGCTCTGCCGAGCTATCTAGTACAAGGGAGAGAGTGCCTGCCTCTGCCGAGAAAGGTTTTGACGTGGGGATTGCTGGACAGGCGGAAGAGCGTTCCCCAGGCCGTGCAAAGTTGAGGCCTTGGTGATTCTGGATGGTCCCAAGGGTCCAGAATTGTCCCTGGGAAAGCTGTCCTTTTCCCTCTTTTTCCGGCTGGAAGTACACCTCTGGCATCCGACTGCCGTTCGGCGACGTCCTGGGGGAGACGCCCCGGTTTCACTTGGGACGCACACTGGTGTTTCTCCGAAGAGCCCAAATTCCTCCCCGCGGGTGGGTGGGGGCCTGGGCACACCAGCATGGAACGTAAGGCTGTTTAGAACTGCGTACCTTGAGGCCGTGTGAAGGCCGCACGAACGAGAGCTTTCGAGCGAACAGGGCAGCGCTTCGCCATCACCGTTGCACATTCACGGAGCTTAGTCAAACGAACGCATTTACTTCCTGGGGCTCCAACACAGCCGAGGAGTTGGAAGGCATACAGTGAGGGCCCTTTGACAGTTGTTACAACGAACGTGAGTGCACAGTGTCTCGTGAAATACCTTCCACGGTTGAAGCATTCCGTTAACGCATGCCCCTCCGCTCCCTCTGGCGCTCCGAGGTGTTCCTAACGGGGGAAATCTGGACTTTTGCTCGAGGCCGGGGTGGGGCGGGGGGACTCACAATTCTTCTGCCGGCGAGCTCCAGAGCGCTCCTGCTGAAGCTCCCAGCAAGGAACTGAGAGCAGCAGGCCTCACACGAGTCAACTCAGACTTCTTCCGTCACGAGTCAACTCAGACTTCTTATGTGAGGCCTTCCGGCAGCAAAGAGAAGGTGCGCGCGAGGAGTGTGCCTCAGGCAGCTTAGGACCCGCCACTGTCTCGTCTACCACGGAGGGGAACCAGGTTTGGCCAGGGTCGCCCAGCTTCATACCTGAGCTCCTACAGGTATCCTCAGCGGTTTCTGATTACCTCAAGGAAACACAACGGGAGGAACAGGGCCCTTCCGTGGAGGCCCTTTTGGGCACAGGGACCTCTGCGTGGGATCTACTGGGTAAGTATGGCAGTACCTCAGGTAGGCCTCGGTGACCAAGGCTCTCCGGCTCACGCCTAGCTGTGTAAAGCAGTGTGGCGAACGTACGTACTGCTCCTCAGGCTGGGCCCACAGCCTAGCTTTCGCTTCTGTGAGAGTGCTGTCCCGAGTCTCTTCCTGGAGCCAGTCGTCAGCGCGGTGTCTTTTGGCACTGCAGTTCTCTCTCAGTCAAGGAGGCCGTGCGACTGACTGGCAAAGGGAGTCCGCCCAGCGCTGCTTTCGCCAGTCTCTCTGACGACTGGGCCACTCTACCTGGGCAACCCAGAGAGGAGTACCCTGCCCTAGCTATGAAAGCGAAGAGCTGTCTCCAGGGGCCTGCTTACGCTAAGGTTCCTCAGAAGCCAGAGGCCGCCGTTCCGGCACGGAGAGAGGTCATCCTGCGAAACTGGTGAATGGGCTCCTACCCTGTGTGTCCCCAGGGGCGTCGCAGGGTTAAGGCACTCCGTGGTGGAGTATGGCCTCATTGGAGACCCCTGCACACCCAAGCCCCCTGACGTGAAACACTGGAACTTCACCTTGAGGCCCGAGGTCACCTTTCGTTCGGCCGGAGCCGAACCTGGGGAGCCGTGGGAGGAGTTCCTAGAAAGGGATTGCCAGCACGGTTTTCGCTTTGGGAGAACACGCAGCCTCGGCCCACAACGACAGTCCTGCCGTGCAGAGACGTCGGGCCGCTAGTGCTGTTCCAGGCAGCTGTGAAGCCAAGCGCAAGGCGCCTGCAAACGGGGAGAAAGCGTCCTCTCCCCTCCGCGTCCCACGTTGAAGCTGAATGACGCAGCATGTTTCTCGGAAGGCTCTGCCGAGCTATCTAGTACAAGGGAGAGAGTGCCTGCCTCTGCCGAGAAAGGTTTTGACGTGGGGATTGCTGGACAGGCGGAAGAGCGTTCCCCAGGCCGTGCAAAGTTGAGGCCTTGGTGATTCTGGATGGTCCCAAGGGTCCAGAATTGTCCCTGGGAAAGCTGTCCTTTTCCCTCTTTTTCCGGCTGGAAGTACACCTCTGGCATCCGACTGCCGTTCGGCGACGTCCTGGGGGAGACGCCCCGGTTTCACTTGGGACGCACACTGGTGTTTCTCAGAAGAGCCCAAATTCCTCCCCGCGGGTGGGTGGGGGCCTGGGCACACCAGCATGGAACGTAAGGCTGTTTAGAACTGCGTACCTTGAGGCCGTGTGAAGGCCGCACGAACGAGAGCTTTCGAGCGAACAGGGCAGCGCTTCGCCATCACCGTTGCACATTCACGGAGCTTAGTCAAACGAACGCATTTACTTCCTGGGGCTCCAACACAGCCGAGGAGTTGGAAGGCATACAGTGAGGGCCCTTTGACAGTTGTTACAACGAACGTGAGTGCACAGTGTCTCGTGAAATACCTTCCACGGTTGAAGCATTCCGTTAACGCATGCCCCTCCGCTCCCTCTGGCGCTCCGAGGTGTTCCTAACGGGGGAAATCTGGACTTTTGCTCGAGGCCGGGGTGGGGCGGGGGGACTCACAATTCTTCTGCCGGCGAGCTCCAGAGCGCTCCTGCTGAAGCTCCCAGCAAGGAACTGAGAGCAGCAGGCCTCACACGAGTCAACTCAGACTTCTTCCGTCACGAGTCAACTCAGACTTCTTATGTGAGGCCTTCCGGCAGCAAAGAGAAGGTGCGCGCGAGGAGTGTGCCTCAGGCAGCTTAGGACCCGCCACTGTCTCGTCTACCACGGAGGGGAACCAGGTTTGGCCAGGGTCGCCCAGCTTCATACCTGAGCTCCTACAGGTATCCTCAGCGGTTTCTGATTACCTCAAGGAAACACAACGGGAGGAACAGGGCCCTTCCGTGGAGGCCCTTTTGGGCACAGGGACCTCTGCGTGGGATCTACTGGGTAAGTATGGCAGTACCTCAGGTAGGCCTCGGTGACCAAGGCTCTCCGGCTCACGCCTAGCTGTGTAAAGCAGTGTGGCGAACGTACGTACTGCTCCTCAGGCTGGGCCCACAGCCTAGCTTTCGCTTCTGTGAGAGTGCTGTCCCGAGTCTCTTCCTGGAGCCAGTCGTCAGCGCGGTGTCTTTTGGCACTGCAGTTCTCTCTCAGTCAAGGAGGCCGTGCGACTGACTGGCAAAGGGAGTCCGCCCAGCGCTGCTTTCGCCAGTCTCTCTGACGACTGGGCCACTCTACCTGGGCAACCCAGAGAGGAGTACCCTGCCCTAGCTATGAAAGCGAAGAGCTGTCTCCAGGGGCCTGCTTACGCTAAGGTTCCTCAGAAGCCAGAGGCCGCCGTTCCGGCACGGAGAGAGGTCATCCTGCGAAACTGGTGAATGGGCTCCTACCCTGTGTGTCCCCAGGGGCGTCGCAGGGTTAAGGCACTCCGTGGTGGAGTATGGCCTCATTGGAGACCCCTGCACACCCAAGCCCCCTGACGTGAAACACTGGAACTTCACCTTGAGGCCCGAGGTCACCTTTCGTTCGGCCGGAGCCGAACCTGGGGAGCCGTGGGAGGAGTTCCTAGAAAGGGATTGCCAGCACGGTTTTCGCTTTGGGAGAACACGCAGCCTCGGCCCACAACGACAGTCCTGCCGTGCAGAGACGTCGGGCCGCTAGTGCTGTTCCAGGCAGCTGTGAAGCCAAGCGCAAGGCGCCTGCAAACGGGGAGAAAGCGTCCTCTCCCCTCCGCGTCCCACGTTCAAGCTGAATGACGCAGCATGTTTCTCGGAAGGCTCTGCCGAGCTATCTAGTACAAGGGAGAGAGTGCCTGCCTCTGCCGAGAAAGGTTTTGACGTGGGGATTGCTGGACAGGCGGAAGAGCGTTCCCCAGGCCGTGCAAAGTTGAGGCCTTGGTGATTCTGGATGGTCCCAAGGGTCCAGAATTGTCCCTGGGAAAGCTGTCCTTTTCCCTCTTTTTCCGGCTGGAAGTACACCTCTGGCATCCGACTGCCGTTCGGCGACGTCCTGGGGGAGACGCCCCGGTTTCACTTGGGACGCACACTGGTGTTTCTCCGAAGAGCCCAAATTCCTCCCCGCGGGTGGGTGGGGGCCTGGGCACACCAGCATGGAACGTAAGGCTGTTTAGAACTGCGTACCTTGAGGCCGTGTGAAGGCCGCACGAACGAGAGCTTTCGAGCGAACAGGGCAGCGCTTCGCCATCACCGTTGCACATTCACGGAGCTTAGTCAAACGAACGCATTTACTTCCTGGGGCTCCAACACAGCCGAGGAGTTGGAAGGCATACAGTGAGGGCCCTTTGACAGTTGTTACAACGAACGTGAGTGCACAGTGTCTCGTGAAATACCTTCCACGGTTGAAGCATTCCGTTAACGCATGCCCCTCCGCTCCCTCTGGCGCTCCGAGGTGTTCCTAACGGGGGAAATCTGGACTTTTGCTCGAGGCCGGGGTGGGGCGGGGGGACTCACAATTCTTCTGCCGGCGAGCTCCAGAGCGCTCCTGCTGAAGCTCCCAGCAAGGAACTGAGAGCAGCAGGCCTCACACGAGTCAACTCAGACTTCTTCCGTCACGAGTCAACTCAGACTTCTTATGTGAGGCCTTCCGGCAGCAAAGAGAAGGTGCGCGCGAGGAGTGTGCCTCAGGCAGCTTAGGACCCGCCACTGTCTCGTCTACCACGGAGGGGAACCAGGTTTGGCCAGGGTCGCCCAGCTTCATACCTGAGCTCCTACAGGTATCCTCAGCGGTTTCTGATTACCTCAAGGAAACACAACGGGAGGAACAGGGCCCTTCCGTGGAGGCCCTTTTGGGCACAGGGACCTCTGCGTGGGATCTACTGGGTAAGTATGGCAGTACCTCAGGTAGGCCTCAGTGACCAAGGCTCTCCGGCTCACGCCTAGCTGTGTAAAGCAGTGTGGCGAACGTACGTACTGCTCCTCAGGCTGGGCCCACAGCCTAGCTTTCGCTTCTGTGAGAGTGCTGTCCCGAGTCTCTTCCTGGAGCCAGTCGTCAGCGCGGTGTCTTTTGGCACTGCAGTTCTCTCTCAGTCAAGGAGGCCGTGCGACTGACTGGCAAAGGGAGTCCGCCCAGCGCTGCTTTCGCCAGTCTCTCTGACGACTGGGCCACTCTACCTGGGCAACCCAGAGAGGAGTACCCTGCCCTAGCTATGAAAGCGAAGAGCTGTCTCCAGGGGCCTGCTTACGCTAAGGTTCCTCAGAAGCCAGAGGCCGCCGTTCCGGCACGGAGAGAGGTCATCCTGCGAAACTGGTGAATGGGCTCCTACCCTGTGTGTCCCCAGGGGCGTCGCAGGGTTAAGGCACTCCGTGGTGGAGTATGGCCTCATTGGAGACCCCTGCACACCCAAGCCCCCTGACGTGAAACACTGGAACTTCACCTTGAGGCCCGAGGTCACCTTTCGTTCGGCCGGAGCCGAACCTGGGGAGCCGTGGGAGGAGTTCCTAGAAAGGGATTGCCAGCACGGTTTTCGCTTTGGGAGAACACGCAGCCTCGGCCCACAACGACAGTCCTGCCGTGCAGAGACGTCGGGCCGCTAGTGCTGTTCCAGGCAGCTGTGAAGCCAAGCGCAAGGCGCCTGCAAACGGGGAGAAAGCGTCCTCTCCCCTCCGCGTCCCACGTTCAAGCTGAATGACGCAGCATGTTTCTCGGAAGGCTCTGCCGAGCTATCTAGTACAAGGGAGAGAGTGCCTGCCTCTGCCGAGAAAGGTTTTGACGTGGGGATTGCTGGACAGGCGGAAGAGCGTTCCCCAGGCCGTGCAAAGTTGAGGCCTTGGTGATTCTGGATGGTCCCAAGGGTCCAGAATTGTCCCTGGGAAAGCTGTCCTTTTCCCTCTTTTTCCGGCTGGAAGTACACCTCTGGCATCCGACTGCCGTTCGGCGACGTCCTGGGGGAGACGCCCCGGTTTCACTTGGGACGCACACTGATGTTTCTCAGAAGAGCCCAAATTCCTCCCCGCGGGTGGGTGGGGGCCTGGGCACACCAGCATGGAATGTAAGGCTGTTTAGAACTGCGTACCTTGAGGCCGTGTGAAGGCCGCACGAACGAGAGCTTTCGAGCGAACAGGGCAGCGCTTCGCCATCACCGTTGCACATTCACGGAGCTTAGTCAAACGAACGCATTTACTTCCTGGGGCTCCAACACAGCCGAGGAGTTGGAAGGCATACAGTGAGGGCCCTTTGACAGTTGTTACAACGAACGTGAGTGCACAGTGTCTCGTGAAATACCTTCCACGGTTGAAGCATTCCGTTAACGCATGCCCCTCCGCTCCCTCTGGCGCTCCGAGGTGTTCCTAACGGGGGAAATCTGGACTTTTGCTCGAGGCCGGGGTGGGGCGGGGGGACTCACAATTCTTCTGCCGGCGAGCTCCAGAGCGCTCCTGCTGAAGCTCCCAGCAAGGAACTGAGAGCAGCAGGCCTCACACGAGTCAACTCAGACTTCTTCCGTCACGAGTCAACTCAGACTTCTTATGTGAGGCCTTCCGGCAGCAAAGAGAAGGTGCGCGCGAGGAGTGTGCCTCAGGCAGCTTAGGACCCGCCACTGTCTCGTCTACCACGGAGGGGAACCAGGTTTGGCCAGGGTCGCCCAGCTTCATACCTGAGCTCCTACAGGTATCCTCAGCGGTTTCTGATTACCTCAAGGAAACACAACGGGAGGAACAGGGCCCTTCCGTGGAGGCCCTTTTGGGCACAGGGACCTCTGCGTGGGATCTACTGGGTAAGTATGGCAGTACCTCAGGTAGGCCTCAGTGACCAAGGCTCTCCGGCTCACGCCTAGCTGTGTAAAGCAGTGTGGCGAACGTACGTACTGCTCCTCAGGCTGGGCCCACAGCCTAGCTTTCGCTTCTGTGAGAGTGCTGTCCCGAGTCTCTTCCTGGAGCCAGTCGTCAGCGCGGTGTCTTTTGGCACTGCAGTTCTCTCTCAGTCAAGGAGGCCGTGCGACTGACTGGCAAAGGGAGTCCGCCCAGCGCTGCTTTCGCCAGTCTCTCTGACGACTGGGCCACTCTACCTGGGCAACCCAGAGAGGAGTACCCTGCCCTAGCTATGAAAGCGAAGAGCTGTCTCCAGGGGCCTGCTTACGCTAAGGTTCCTCAGAAGCCAGAGGCCGCCGTTCCGGCACGGAGAGAGGTCATCCTGCGAAACTGGTGAATGGGCTCCTACCCTGTGTGTCCCCAGGGGCGTCGCAGGGTTAAGGCACTCCGTGGTGGAGTATGGCCTCATTGGAGACCCCTGCACACCCAAGCCCCCTGACGTGAAACACTGGAACTTCACCTTGAGGCCCGAGGTCACCTTTCGTTCGGCCGGAGCCGAACCTGGGGAGCCGTGGGAGGAGTTCCTAGAAAGGGATTGCCAGCACGGTTTTCGCTTTGGGAGAACACGCAGCCTCGGCCCACAACGACAGTCCTGCCGTGCAGAGACGTCGGGCCGCTAGTGCTGTTCCAGGCAGCTGTGAAGCCAAGCGCAAGGCGCCTGCAAACGGGGAGAAAGCGTCCTCTCCCCTCCGCGTCCCACGTTCAAGCTGAATGACGCAGCATGTTTCTCGGAAGGCTCTGCCGAGCTATCTAGTACAAGGGAGAGAGTGCCTGCCTCTGCCGAGAAAGGTTTTGACGTGGGGATTGCTGGACAGGCGGAAGAGCGTTCCCCAGGCCGTGCAAAGTTGAGGCCTTGGTGATTCTGGATGGTCCCAAGGGTCCAGAATTGTCCCTGGGAAAGCTGTCCTTTTCCCTCTTTTTCCGGCTGGAAGTACACCTCTGGCATCCGACTGCCGTTCGGCGACGTCCTGGGGGAGACGCCCCGGTTTCACTTGGGACGCACACTGGTGTTTCTCCGAAGAGCCCAAATTCCTCCCCGCGGGTGGGTGGGGGCCTGGGCACACCAGCATGGAACGTAAGGCTGTTTAGAACTGCGTACCTTGAGGCCGTGTGAAGGCCGCACGAACGAGAGCTTTCGAGCGAACAGGGCAGCGCTTCGCCATCACCGTTGCACATTCACGGAGCTTAGTCAAACGAACGCATTTACTTCCTGGGGCTCCAACACAGCCGAGGAGTTGGAAGGCATACAGTGAGGGCCCTTTGACAGTTGTTACAACGAACGTGAGTGCACAGTGTCTCGTGAAATACCTTCCACGGTTGAAGCATTCCGTTAACGCATGCCCCTCCGCTCCCTCTGGCGCTCCGAGGTGTTCCTAACGGGGGAAATCTGGACTTTTGCTCGAGGCCGGGGTGGGGCGGGGGGACTCACAATTCTTCTGCCGGCGAGCTCCAGAGCGCTCCTGCTGAAGCTCCCAGCAAGGAACTGAGAGCAGCAGGCCTCACACGAGTCAACTCAGACTTCTTCCGTCACGAGTCAACTCAGACTTCTTATGTGAGGCCTTCCGGCAGCAAAGAGAAGGTGCGCGCGAGGAGTGTGCCTCAGGCAGCTTAGGACCCGCCACTGTCTCGTCTACCACGGAGGGGAACCAGGTTTGGCCAGGGTCGCCCAGCTTCATACCTGAGCTCCTACAGGTATCCTCAGCGGTTTCTGATTACCTCAAGGAAACACAACGGGAGGAACAGGGCCCTTCCGTGGAGGCCCTTTTGGGCACAGGGACCTCTGCGTGGGATCTACTGGGTAAGTATGGCAGTACCTCAGGTAGGCCTCGGTGACCAAGGCTCTCCGGCTCACGCCTAGCTGTGTAAAGCAGTGTGGCGAACGTACGTACTGCTCCTCAGGCTGGGCCCACAGCCTAGCTTTCGCTTCTGTGAGAGTGCTGTCCCGAGTCTCTTCCTGGAGCCAGTCGTCAGCGCGGTGTCTTTTGGCACTGCAGTTCTCTCTCAGTCAAGGAGGCCGTGCGACTGACTGGCAAAGGGAGTCCGCCCAGCGCTGCTTTCGCCAGTCTCTCTGACGACTGGGCCACTCTACCTGGGCAACCCAGAGAGGAGTACCCTGCCCTAGCTATGAAAGCGAAGAGCTGTCTCCAGGGGCCTGCTTACGCTAAGGTTCCTCAGAAGCCAGAGGCCGCCGTTCCGGCACGGAGAGAGGTCATCCTGCGAAACTGGTGAATGGGCTCCTACCCTGTGTGTCCCCAGGGGCGTCGCAGGGTTAAGGCACTCCGTGGTGGAGTATGGCCTCATTGGAGACCCCTGCACACCCAAGCCCCCTGACGTGAAACACTGGAACTTCACCTTGAGGCCCGAGGTCACCTTTCGTTCGGCCGGAGCCGAACCTGGGGAGCCGTGGGAGGAGTTCCTAGAAAGGGATTGCCAGCACGGTTTTCGCTTTGGGAGAACACGCAGCCTCGGCCCACAACGACAGTCCTGCCGTGCAGAGACGTCGGGCCGCTAGTGCTGTTCCAGGCAGCTGTGAAGCCAAGCGCAAGGCGCCTGCAAACGGGGAGAAAGCGTCCTCTCCCCTCCGCGTCCCACGTTCAAGCTGAATGACGCAGCATGTTTCTCGGAAGGCTCTGCCGAGCTATCTAGTACAAGGGAGAGAGTGCCTGCCTCTGCCGAGAAAGGTTTTGACGTGGGGATTGCTGGACAGGCGGAAGAGCGTTCCCCAGGCCGTGCAAAGTTGAGGCCTTGGTGATTCTGGATGGTCCCAAGGGTCCAGAATTGTCCCTGGGAAAGCTGTCCTTTTCCCTCTTTTTCCGGCTGGAAGTACACCTCTGGCATCCGACTGCCGTTCGGCGACGTCCTGGGGGAGACGCCCCGGTTTCACTTGGGACGCACACTGGTGTTTCTCCGAAGAGCCCAAATTCCTCCCCGCGGGTGGGTGGGGGCCTGGGCACACCAGCATGGAACGTAAGGCTGTTTAGAACTGCGTACCTTGAGGCCGTGTGAAGGCCGCACGAACGAGAGCTTTCGAGCGAACAGGGCAGCGCTTCGCCATCACCGTTGCACATTCACGGAGCTTAGTCAAACGAACGCATTTACTTCCTGGGGCTCCAACACAGCCGAGGAGTTGGAAGGCATACAGTGAGGGCCCTTTGACAGTTGTTACAACGAACGTGAGTGCACAGTGTCTCGTGAAATACCTTCCACGGTTGAAGCATTCCGTTAACGCATGCCCCTCCGCTCCCTCTGGCGCTCCGAGGTGTTCCTAACGGGGGAAATCTGGACTTTTGCTCGAGGCCGGGGTGGGGCGGGGGGACTCACAATTCTTCTGCCGGCGAGCTCCAGAGCGCTCCTGCTGAAGCTCCCAGCAAGGAACTGAGAGCAGCAGGCCTCACACGAGTCAACTCAGACTTCTTCCGTCACGAGTCAACTCAGACTTCTTATGTGAGGCCTTCCGGCAGCAAAGAGAAGGTGCGCGCGAGGAGTGTGCCTCAGGCAGCTTAGGACCCGCCACTGTCTCGTCTACCACGGAGGGGAACCAGGTTTGGCCAGGGTCGCCCAGCTTCATACCTGAGCTCCTACAGGTATCCTCAGCGGTTTCTGATTACCTCAAGGAAACACAACGGGAGGAACAGGGCCCTTCCGTGGAGGCCCTTTTGGGCACAGGGACCTCTGCGTGGGATCTACTGGGTAAGTATGGCAGTACCTCAGGTAGGCCTCAGTGACCAAGGCTCTCCGGCTCACGCCTAGCTGTGTAAAGCAGTGTGGCGAACGTACGTACTGCTCCTCAGGCTGGGCCCACAGCCTAGCTTTCGCTTCTGTGAGAGTGCTGTCCCGAGTCTCTTCCTGGAGCCAGTCGTCAGCGCGGTGTCTTTTGGCACTGCAGTTCTCTCTCAGTCAAGGAGGCCGTGCGACTGACTGGCAAAGGGAGTCCGCCCAGCGCTGCTTTCGCCAGTCTCTCTGACGACTGGGCCACTCTACCTGGGCAACCCAGAGAGGAGTACCCTGCCCTAGCTATGAAAGCGAAGAGCTGTCTCCAGGGGCCTGCTTACGCTAAGGTTCCTCAGAAGCCAGAGGCCGCCGTTCCGGCACGGAGAGAGGTCATCCTGCGAAACTGGTGAATGGGCTCCTACCCTGTGTGTCCCCAGGGGCGTCGCAGGGTTAAGGCACTCCGTGGTGGAGTATGGCCTCATTGGAGACCCCTGCACACCCAAGCCCCCTGACGTGAAACACTGGAACTTCACCTTGAGGCCCGAGGTCACCTTTCATTCGGCCGGAGCCGAACCTGGGGAGCCGTGGGAGGAGTTCCTAGAAAGGGATTGCCAGCACGGTTTTCGCTTTGGGAGAACACGCAGCCTCGGCCCACAACGACAGTCCTGCCGTGCAGAGACGTCGGGCCGCTAGTGCTGTTCCAGGCAGCTGTGAAGCCAAGCGCAAGGCGCCTGCAAACGGGGAGAAAGCGTCCTCTCCCCTCCGCGTCCCACGTTCAAGCTGAATGACGCAGCATGTTTCTCGGAAGGCTCTGCCGAGCTATCTAGTACAAGGGAGAGAGTGCCTGCCTCTGCCGAGAAAGGTTTTGACGTGGGGATTGCTGGACAGGCGGAAGAGCGTTCCCCAGGCCGTGCAAAGTTGAGGCCTTGGTGATTCTGGATGGTCCCAAGGGTCCAGAATTGTCCCTGGGAAAGCTGTCCTTTTCCCTCTTTTTCCGGCTGGAAGTACACCTCTGGCATCCGACTGCCGTTCGGCGACGTCCTGGGGGAGACGCCCCGGTTTCACTTGGGACGCACACTGGTGTTTCTCCGAAGAGCCCAAATTCCTCCCCGCGGGTGGGTGGGGGCCTGGGCACACCAGCATGGAACGTAAGGCTGTTTAGAACTGCGTACCTTGAGGCCGTGTGAAGGCCGCACGAACGAGAGCTTTCGAGCGAACAGGGCAACGCTTCGCCATCACCGTTGCACATTCACGGAGCTTAGTCAAACGAACGCATTTACTTCCTGGGGCTCCAACACAGCCGAGGAGTTGGAAGGCATACAGTGAGGGCCCTTTGACAGTTGTTACAACGAACGTGAGTGCACAGTGTCTCGTGAAATACCTTCCACGGTTGAAGCATTCCGTTAACGCATGCCCCTCCGCTCCCTCTGGCGCTCCGAGGTGTTCCTAACGGGGGAAATCTGGACTTTTGCTCGAGGCCGGGGTGGGGCGGGGGGACTCACAATTCTTCTGCCGGCGAGCTCCAGAGCGCTCCTGCTGAAGCTCCCAGCAAGGAACTGAGAGCAGCAGGCCTCACACGAGTCAACTCAGACTTCTTCCGTCACGAGTCAACTCAGACTTCTTATGTGAGGCCTTCCGGCAGCAAAGAGAAGGTGCGCGCGAGGAGTGTGCCTCAGGCAGCTTAGGACCCGCCACTGTCTCGTCTACCACGGAGGGGAACCAGGTTTGGCCAGGGTCGCCCAGCTTCATACCTGAGCTCCTACAGGTATCCTCAGCGGTTTCTGATTACCTCAAGGAAACACAACGGGAGGAACAGGGCCCTTCCGTGGAGGCCCTTTTGGGCACAGGGACCTCTGCGTGGGATCTACTGGGTAAGTATGGCAGTACCTCAGGTAGGCCTCAGTGACCAAGGCTCTCCGGCTCACGCCTAGCTGTGTAAAGCAGTGTGGCGAACGTACGTACTGCTCCTCAGGCTGGGCCCACAGCCTAGCTTTCGCTTCTGTGAGAGTGCTGTCCCGAGTCTCTTCCTGGAGCCAGTCGTCAGCGCGGTGTCTTTTGGCACTGCAGTTCTCTCTCAGTCAAGGAGGCCGTGCGACTGACTGGCAAAGGGAGTCCGCCCAGCGCTGCTTTCGCCAGTCTCTCTGACGACTGGGCCACTCTACCTGGGCAACCCAGAGAGGAGTACCCTGCCCTAGCTATGAAAGCGAAGAGCTGTCTCCAGGGGCCTGCTTACGCTAAGGTTCCTCAGAAGCCAGAGGCCGCCGTTCCGGCACGGAGAGAGGTCATCCTGCGAAACTGGTGAATGGGCTCCTACCCTGTGTGTCCCCAGGGGCGTCGCAGGGTTAAGGCACTCCGTGGTGGAGTATGGCCTCATTGGAGACCCCTGCACACCCAAGCCCCCTGACGTGAAACACTGGAACTTCACCTTGAGGCCCGAGGTCACCTTTCGTTCGGCCGGAGCCGAACCTGGGGAGCCGTGGGAGGAGTTCCTAGAAAGGGATTGCCAGCACGGTTTTCGCTTTGGGAGAACACGCAGCCTCGGCCCACAACGACAGTCCTGCCGTGCAGAGACGTCGGGCCGCTAGTGCTGTTCCAGGCAGCTGTGAAGCCAAGCGCAAGGCGCCTGCAAACGGGGAGAAAGCGTCCTCTCCCCTCCGCGTCCCACGTTCAAGCTGAATGACGCAGCATGTTTCTCGGAAGGCTCTGCCGAGCTATCTAGTACAAGGGAGAGAGTGCCTGCCTCTGCCGAGAAAGGTTTTGACGTGGGGATTGCTGGACAGGCGGAAGAGCGTTCCCCAGGCCGTGCAAAGTTGAGGCCTTGGTGATTCTGGATGGTCCCAAGGGTCCAGAATTGTCCCTGGGAAAGCTGTCCTTTTCCCTCTTTTTCCGGCTGGAAGTACACCTCTGGCATCCGACTGCCGTTCGGCGACGTCCTGGGGGAGACGCCCCGGTTTCACTTGGGACGCACACTGGTGTTTCTCCGAAGAGCCCAAATTCCTCCCCGCGGGTGGGTGGGGGCCTGGGCACACCAGCATGGAACGTAAGGCTGTTTAGAACTGCGTACCTTGAGGCCGTGTGAAGGCCGCACGAACGAGAGCTTTCGAGCGAACAGGGCAGCGCTTCGCCATCACCGTTGCACATTCACGGAGCTTAGTCAAACGAACGCATTTACTTCCTGGGGCTCCAACACAGCCGAGGAGTTGGAAGGCATACGGTGAGGGCCCTTTGACAGTTGTTACAACGAACGTGAGTGCACAGTGTCTCGTGAAATACCTTCCACGGTTGAAGCATTCCGTTAACGCATGCCCCTCCGCTCCCTCTGGCGCTCCGAGGTGTTCCTAACGGGGGAAATCTGGACTTTTGCTCGAGGCCGGGGTGGGGCGGGGGGACTCACGATTCTTCTGCCGGCGAGCTCCAGAGCGCTCCTGCTGAAGCTCCCAGCAAGGAACTGAGAGCAGCAGGCCTCACACGAGTCAACTCAGACTTCTTCCGTCACGAGTCAACTCAGACTTCTTATGTGAGGCCTTCCGGCAGCAAAGAGAAGGTGCGCGCGAGGAGTGTGCCTCAGGCAGCTTAGGACCCGCCACTGTCTCGTCTACCACGGAGGGGAACCAGGTTTGGCCAGGGTCGCCCAGCTTCATACCTGAGCTCCTACAGGTATCCTCAGCGGTTTCTGATTACCTCAAGGAAACACAACGGGAGGAACAGGGCCCTTCCGTGGAGGCCCTTTTGGGCACAGGGACCTCTGCGTGGGATCTACTGGGTAAGTATGGCAGTACCTCAGGTAGGCCTCAGTGACCAAGGCTCTCCGGCTCACGCCTAGCTGTGTAAAGCAGTGTGGCGAACGTACGTACTGCTCCTCAGGCTGGGCCCACAGCCTAGCTTTCGCTTCTGTGAGAGTGCTGTCCCGAGTCTCTTCCTGGAGCCAGTCGTCAGCGCGGTGTCTTTTGGCACTGCAGTTCTCTCTCAGTCAAGGAGGCCGTGCGACTGACTGGCAAAGGGAGTCCGCCCAGCGCTGCTTTCGCCAGTCTCTCTGACGACTGGGCCACTCTACCTGGGCAACCCAGAGAGGAGTACCCTGCCCTAGCTATGAAAGCGAAGAGCTGTCTCCAGGGGCCTGCTTACGCTAAGGTTCCTCAGAAGCCAGAGGCCGCCGTTCCGGCACGGAGAGAGGTCATCCTGCGAAACTGGTGAATGGGCTCCTACCCTGTGTGTCCCCAGGGGCGTCGCAGGGTTAAGGCACTCCGTGGTGGAGTATGGCCTCATTGGAGACCCCTGCACACCCAAGCCCCCTGACGTGAAACACTGGAACTTCACCTTGAGGCCCGAGGTCACCTTTCGTTCGGCCGGAGCCGAACCTGGGGAGCCGTGGGAGGAGTTCCTAGAAAGGGATTGCCAGCACGGTTTTCGCTTTGGGAGAACACGCAGCCTCGGCCCACAACGACAGTCCTGCCGTGCAGAGACGTCGGGCCGCTAGTGCTGTTCCAGGCAGCTGTGAAGCCAAGCGCAAGGCGCCTGCAAACGGGGAGAAAGCGTCCTCTCCCCTCCGCGTCCCACGTTCAAGCTGAATGACGCAGCATGTTTCTCGGAAGGCTCTGCCGAGCTATCTAGTACAAGGGAGAGAGTGCCTGCCTCTGCCGAGAAAGGTTTTGACGTGGGGATTGCTGGACAGGCGGAAGAGCGTTCCCCAGGCCGTGCAAAGTTGAGGCCTTGGTGATTCTGGATGGTCCCAAGGGTCCAGAATTGTCCCTGGGAAAGCTGTCCTTTTCCCTCTTTTTCCGGCTGGAAGTACACCTCTGGCATCCGACTGCCGTTCGGCGACGTCCTGGGGGAGACGCCCCGGTTTCACTTGGGACGCACACTGGTGTTTCTCCGAAGAGCCCAAATTCCTCCCCGCGGGTGGGTGGGGGCCTGGGCACACCAGCATGGAACGTAAGGCTGTTTAGAACTGCGTACCTTGAGGCCGTGTGAAGGCCGCACGAACGAGAGCTTTCGAGCGAACAGGGCAGCGCTTCGCCATCACCGTTGCACATTCACGGAGCTTAGTCAAACGAACGCATTTACTTCCTGGGGCTCCAACACAGCCGAGGAGTTGGAAGGCATACAGTGAGGGCCCTTTGACAGTTGTTACAACGAACGTGAGTGCACAGTGTCTCGTGAAATACCTTCCACGGTTGAAGCATTCCGTTAACGCATGCCCCTCCGCTCCCTCTGGCGCTCCGAGGTGTTCCTAACGGGGGAAATCTGGACTTTTGCTCGAGGCCGGGGTGGGGCGGGGGGACTCACAATTCTTCTGCCGGCGAGCTCCAGAGCGCTCCTGCTGAAGCTCCCAGCAAGGAACTGAGAGCAGCAGGCCTCACACGAGTCAACTCAGACTTCTTCCGTCACGAGTCAACTCAGACTTCTTATGTGAGGCCTTCCGGCAGCAAAGAGAAGGTGCGCGCGAGGAGTGTGCCTCAGGCAGCTTAGGACCCGCCACTGTCTCGTCTACCACGGAGGGGAACCAGGTTTGGCCAGGGTCGCCCAGCTTCATACCTGAGCTCCTACAGGTATCCTCAGCGGTTTCTGATTACCTCAAGGAAACACAACGGGAGGAACAGGGCCCTTCCGTGGAGGCCCTTTTGGGCACAGGGACCTCTGCGTGGGATCTACTGGGTAAGTATGGCAGTACCTCAGGTAGGCCTCAGTGACCAAGGCTCTCCGGCTCACGCCTAGCTGTGTAAAGCAGTGTGGCGAACGTACGTACTGCTCCTCAGGCTGGGCCCACAGCCTAGCTTTCGCTTCTGTGAGAGTGCTGTCCCGAGTCTCTTCCTGGAGCCAGTCGTCAGCGCGGTGTCTTTTGGCACTGCAGTTCTCTCTCAGTCAAGGAGGCCGTGCGACTGACTGGCAAAGGGAGTCCGCCCAGCGCTGCTTTCGCCAGTCTCTCTGACGACTGGGCCACTCTACCTGGGCAACCCAGAGAGGAGTACCCTGCCCTAGCTATGAAAGCGAAGAGCTGTCTCCAGGGGCCTGCTTACGCTAAGGTTCCTCAGAAGCCAGAGGCCGCCGTTCCGGCACGGAGAGAGGTCATCCTGCGAAACTGGTGAATGGGCTCCTACCCTGTGTGTCCCCAGGGGCGTCGCAGGGTTAAGGCACTCCGTGGTGGAGTATGGCCTCATTGGAGACCCCTGCACACCCAAGCCCCCTGACGTGAAACACTGGAACTTCACCTTGAGGCCCGAGGTCACCTTTCATTCGGCCGGAGCCGAACCTGGGGAGCCGTGGGAGGAGTTCCTAGAAAGGGATTGCCAGCACGGTTTTCGCTTTGGGAGAACACGCAGCCTCGGCCCACAACGACAGTCCTGCCGTGCAGAGACGTCGGGCCGCTAGTGCTGTTCCAGGCAGCTGTGAAGCCAAGCGCAAGGCGCCTGCAAACGGGGAGAAAGCGTCCTCTCCCCTCCGCGTCCCACGTTCAAGCTGAATGACGCAGCATGTTTCTCGGAAGGCTCTGCCGAGCTATCTAGTACAAGGGAGAGAGTGCCTGCCTCTGCCGAGAAAGGTTTTGACGTGGGGATTGCTGGACAGGCGGAAGAGCGTTCCCCAGGCCGTGCAAAGTTGAGGCCTTGGTGATTCTGGATGGTCCCAAGGGTCCAGAATTGTCCCTGGGAAAGCTGTCCTTTTCCCTCTTTTTCCGGCTGGAAGTACACCTCTGGCATCCGACTGCCGTTCGGCGACGTCCTGGGGGAGACGCCCCGGTTTCACTTGGGACGCACACTGGTGTTTCTCCGAAGAGCCCAAATTCCTCCCCGCGGGTGGGTGGGGGCCTGGGCACACCAGCATGGAACGTAAGGCTGTTTAGAACTGCGTACCTTGAGGCCGTGTGAAGGCCGCACGAACGAGAGCTTTCGAGCGAACAGGGCAGCGCTTCGCCATCACCGTTGCACATTCACGGAGCTTAGTCAAACGAACGCATTTACTTCCTGGGGCTCCAACACAGCCGAGGAGTTGGAAGGCATACAGTGAGGGCCCTTTGACAGTTGTTACAACGAACGTGAGTGCACAGTGTCTCGTGAAATACCTTCCACGGTTGAAGCATTCCGTTAACGCATGCCCCTCCGCTCCCTCTGGCGCTCCGAGGTGTTCCTAACGGGGGAAATCTGGACTTTTGCTCGAGGCCGGGGTGGGGCGGGGGGACTCACAATTCTTCTGCCGGCGAGCTCCAGAGCGCTCCTGCTGAAGCTCCCAGCAAGGAACTGAGAGCAGCAGGCCTCACACGAGTCAACTCAGACTTCTTCCGTCACGAGTCAACTCAGACTTCTTATGTGAGGCCTTCCGGCAGCAAAGAGAAGGTGCGCGCGAGGAGTGTGCCTCAGGCAGCTTAGGACCCGCCACTGTCTCGTCTACCACGGAGGGGAACCAGGTTTGGCCAGGGTCGCCCAGCTTCATACCTGAGCTCCTACAGGTATCCTCAGCGGTTTCTGATTACCTCAAGGAAACACAACGGGAGGAACAGGGCCCTTCCGTGGAGGCCCTTTTGGGCACAGGGACCTCTGCGTGGGATCTACTGGGTAAGTATGGCAGTACCTCAGGTAGGCCTCAGTGACCAAGGCTCTCCGGCTCACGCCTAGCTGTGTAAAGCAGTGTGGCGAACGTACGTACTGCTCCTCAGGCTGGGCCCACAGCCTAGCTTTCGCTTCTGTGAGAGTGCTGTCCCGAGTCTCTTCCTGGAGCCAGTCGTCAGCGCGGTGTCTTTTGGCACTGCAGTTCTCTCTCAGTCAAGGAGGCCGTGCGACTGACTGGCAAAGGGAGTCCGCCCAGCGCTGCTTTCGCCAGTCTCTCTGACGACTGGGCCACTCTACCTGGGCAACCCAGAGAGGAGTACCCTGCCCTAGCTATGAAAGCGAAGAGCTGTCTCCAGGGGCCTGCTTACGCTAAGGTTCCTCAGAAGCCAGAGGCCGCCGTTCCGGCACGGAGAGAGGTCATCCTGCGAAACTGGTGAATGGGCTCCTACCCTGTGTGTCCCCAGGGGCGTCGCAGGGTTAAGGCACTCCGTGGTGGAGTATGGCCTCATTGGAGACCCCTGCACACCCAAGCCCCCTGACGTGAAACACTGGAACTTCACCTTGAGGCCCGAGGTCACCTTTCATTCGGCCGGAGCCGAACCTGGGGAGCCGTGGGAGGAGTTCCTAGAAAGGGATTGCCAGCACGGTTTTCGCTTTGGGAGAACACGCAGCCTCGGCCCACAACGACAGTCCTGCCGTGCAGAGACGTCGGGCCGCTAGTGCTGTTCCAGGCAGCTGTGAAGCCAAGCGCAAGGCGCCTGCAAACGGGGAGAAAGCGTCCTCTCCCCTCCGCGTCCCACGTTCAAGCTGAATGACGCAGCATGTTTCTCGGAAGGCTCTGCCGAGCTATCTAGTACAAGGGAGAGAGTGCCTGCCTCTGCCGAGAAAGGTTTTGACGTGGGGATTGCTGGACAGGCGGAAGAGCGTTCCCCAGGCCGTGCAAAGTTGAGGCCTTGGTGATTCTGGATGGTCCCAAGGGTCCAGAATTGTCCCTGGGAAAGCTGTCCTTTTCCCTCTTTTTCCGGCTGGAAGTACACCTCTGGCATCCGACTGCCGTTCGGCGACGTCCTGGGGGAGACGCCCCGGTTTCACTTGGGACGCACACTGGTGTTTCTCCGAAGAGCCCAAATTCCTCCCCGCGGGTGGGTGGGGGCCTGGGCACACCAGCATGGAACGTAAGGCTGTTTAGAACTGCGTACCTTGAGGCCGTGTGAAGGCCGCACGAACGAGAGCTTTCGAGCGAACAGGGCAGCGCTTCGCCATCACCGTTGCACATTCACGGAGCTTAGTCAAACGAACGCATTTACTTCCTGGGGCTCCAACACAGCCGAGGAGTTGGAAGGCATACGGTGAGGGCTCTTTGACAGTTGTTACAACGAACGTGAGTGCACAGTGTCTCGTGAAATACCTTCCACGGTTGAAGCATTCCGTTAACGCATGCCCCTCCGCTCCCTCTGGCGCTCCGAGGTGTTCCTAACGGGGGAAATCTGGACTTTTGCTCGAGGCCGAGGTGGGGCGGGGGGACTCACGATTCTTCTGCCGGCGAGCTCCAGAGCGCTCCTGCTGAAGCTCCCAGCAAGGAACTGAGAGCAGCAGGCCTCACACGAGTCAACTCAGACTTCTTCCGTCACGAGTCAACTCAGACTTCTTATGTGAGGCCTTCCGGCAGCAAAGAGAAGGTGCGCGCGAGGAGTGTGCCTCAGGCAGCTTAGGACCCGCCACTGTCTCGTCTACCACGGAGGGGAACCAGGTTTGGCCAGGGTCGCCCAGCTTCATACCTGAGCTCCTACAGGTATCCTCAGCGGTTTCTGATTACCTCAAGGAAACACAACGGGAGGAACAGGGCCCTTCCGTGGAGGCCCTTTTGGGCACAGGGACCTCTGCGTGGGATCTACTGGGTAAGTATGGCAGTACCTCAGGTAGGCCTCAGTGACCAAGGCTCTCCGGCTCACGCCTAGCTGTGTAAAGCAGTGTGGCGAACGTACGTACTGCTCCTCAGGCTGGGCCCACAGCCTAGCTTTCGCTTCTGTGAGAGTGCTGTCCCGAGTCTCTTCCTGGAGCCAGTCGTCAGCGCGGTGTCTTTTGGCACTGCAGTTCTCTCTCAGTCAAGGAGGCCGTGCGACTGACTGGCAAAGGGAGTCCGCCCAGCGCTGCTTTCGCCAGTCTCTCTGACGACTGGGCCACTCTACCTGGGCAACCCAGAGAGGAGTACCCTGCCCTAGCTATGAAAGCGAAGAGCTGTCTCCAGGGGCCTGCTTACGCTAAGGTTCCTCAGAAGCCAGAGGCCGCCGTTCCGGCACGGAGAGAGGTCATCCTGCGAAACTGGTGAATGGGCTCCTACCCTGTGTGTCCCCAGGGGCGTCGCAGGGTTAAGGCACTCCGTGGTGGAGTATGGCCTCATTGGAGACCCCTGCACACCCAAGCCCCCTGACGTGAAACACTGGAACTTCACCTTGAGGCCCGAGGTCACCTTTCGTTCGGCCGGAGCCGAACCTGGGGAGCCGTGGGAGGAGTTCCTAGAAAGGGATTGCCAGCACGGTTTTCGCTTTGGGAGAACACGCAGCCTCGGCCCACAACGACAGTCCTGCCGTGCAGAGACGTCGGGCCGCTAGTGCTGTTCCAGGCAGCTGTGAAGCCAAGCGCAAGGCGCCTGCAAACGGGGAGAAAGCGTCCTCTCCCCTCCGCGTCCCACGTTCAAGCTGAATGACGCAGCATGTTTCTCGGAAGGCTCTGCCGAGCTATCTAGTACAAGGGAGAGAGTGCCTGCCTCTGCCGAGAAAGGTTTTGACGTGGGGATTGCTGGACAGGCGGAAGAGCGTTCCCCAGGCCGTGCAAAGTTGAGGCCTTGGTGATTCTGGATGGTCCCAAGGGTCCAGAATTGTCCCTGGGAAAGCTGTCCTTTTCCCTCTTTTTCCGGCTGGAAGTACACCTCTGGCATCCGACTGCCGTTCGGCGACGTCCTGGGGGAGACGCCCCGGTTTCACTTGGGACGCACACTGGTGTTTCTCCGAAGAGCCCAAATTCCTCCCCGCGGGTGGGTGGGGGCCTGGGCACACCAGCATGGAACGTAAGGCTGTTTAGAACTGCGTACCTTGAGGCCGTGTGAAGGCCGCACGAACGAGAGCTTTCGAGCGAACAGGGCAGCGCTTCGCCATCACCGTTGCACATTCACGGAGCTTAGTCAAACGAACGCATTTACTTCCTGGGGCTCCAACACAGCCGAGGAGTTGGAAGGCATACGGTGAGGGCCCTTTGACAGTTGTTACAACGAACGTGAGTGCACAGTGTCTCGTGAAATACCTTCCACGGTTGAAGCATTCCGTTAACGCATGCCCCTCCGCTCCCTCTGGCGCTCCGAGGTGTTCCTAACGGGGGAAATCTGGACTTTTGCTCGAGGCCGGGGTGGGGCGGGGGGACTCACGATTCTTCTGCCGGCGAGCTCCAGAGCGCTCCTGCTGAAGCTCCCAGCAAGGAACTGAGAGCAGCAGGCCTCACACGAGTCAACTCAGACTTCTTCCGTCACGAGTCAACTCAGACTTCTTATGTGAGGCCTTCCGGCAGCAAAGAGAAGGTGCGCGCGAGGAGTGTGCCTCAGGCAGCTTAGGACCCGCCACTGTCTCGTCTACCACGGAGGGGAACCAGGTTTGGCCAGGGTCGCCCAGCTTCATACCTGAGCTCCTACAGGTATCCTCAGCGGTTTCTGATTACCTCAAGGAAACACAACGGGAGGAACAGGGCCCTTCCGTGGAGGCCCTTTTGGGCACAGGGACCTCTGCGTGGGATCTACTGGGTAAGTATGGCAGTACCTCAGGTAGGCCTCAGTGACCAAGGCTCTCCGGCTCACGCCTAGCTGTGTAAAGCAGTGTGGCGAACGTACGTACTGCTCCTCAGGCTGGGCCCACAGCCTAGCTTTCGCTTCTGTGAGAGTGCTGTCCCGAGTCTCTTCCTGGAGCCAGTCGTCAGCGCGGTGTCTTTTGGCACTGCAGTTCTCTCTCAGTCAAGGAGGCCGTGCGACTGACTGGCAAAGGGAGTCCGCCCAGCGCTGCTTTCGCCAGTCTCTCTGACGACTGGGCCACTCTACCTGGGCAACCCAGAGAGGAGTACCCTGCCCTAGCTATGAAAGCGAAGAGCTGTCTCCAGGGGCCTGCTTACGCTAAGGTTCCTCAGAAGCCAGAGGCCGCCGTTCCGGCACGGAGAGAGGTCATCCTGCGAAACTGGTGAATGGGCTCCTACCCTGTGTGTCCCCAGGGGCGTCGCAGGGTTAAGGCACTCCGTGGTGGAGTATGGCCTCATTGGAGACCCCTGCACACCCAAGCCCCCTGACGTGAAACACTGGAACTTCACCTTGAGGCCCGAGGTCACCTTTCGTTCGGCCGGAGCCGAACCTGGGGAGCCGTGGGAGGAGTTCCTAGAAAGGGATTGCCAGCACGGTTTTCGCTTTGGGAGAACACGCAGCCTCGGCCCACAACGACAGTCCTGCCGTGCAGAGACGTCGGGCCGCTAGTGCTGTTCCAGGCAGCTGTGAAGCCAAGCGCAAGGCGCCTGCAAACGGGGAGAAAGCGTCCTCTCCCCTCCGCGTCCCACGTTCAAGCTGAATGACGCAGCATGTTTCTCGGAAGGCTCTGCCGAGCTATCTAGTACAAGGGAGAGAGTGCCTGCCTCTGCCGAGAAAGGTTTTGACGTGGGGATTGCTGGACAGGCGGAAGAGCGTTCCCCAGGCCGTGCAAAGTTGAGGCCTTGGTGATTCTGGATGGTCCCAAGGGTCCAGAATTGTCCCTGGGAAAGCTGTCCTTTTCCCTCTTTTTCCGGCTGGAAGTACACCTCTGGCATCCGACTGCCGTTCGGCGACGTCCTGGGGGAGACGCCCCGGTTTCACTTGGGACGCACACTGGTGTTTCTCCGAAGAGCCCAAATTCCTCCCCGCGGGTGGGTGGGGGCCTGGGCACACCAGCATGGAACGTAAGGCTGTTTAGAACTGCGTACCTTGAGGCCGTGTGAAGGCCGCACGAACGAGAGCTTTCGAGCGAACAGGGCAGCGCTTCGCCATCACCGTTGCACATTCACGGAGCTTAGTCAAACGAACGCATTTACTTCCTGGGGCTCCAACACAGCCGAGGAGTTGGAAGGCATACAGTGAGGGCCCTTTGACAGTTGTTACAACGAACGTGAGTGCACAGTGTCTCGTGAAATACCTTCCACGGTTGAAGCATTCCGTTAACGCATGCCCCTCCGCTCCCTCTGGCGCTCCGAGGTGTTCCTAACGGGGGAAATCTGGACTTTTGCTCGAGGCCGGGGTGGGGCGGGGGGACTCACAATTCTTCTGCCGGCGAGCTCCAGAGCGCTCCTGCTGAAGCTCCCAGCAAGGAACTGAGAGCAGCAGGCCTCACACGAGTCAACTCAGACTTCTTCCGTCACGAGTCAACTCAGACTTCTTATGTGAGGCCTTCCGGCAGCAAAGAGAAGGTGCGCGCGAGGAGTGTGCCTCAGGCAGCTTAGGACCCGCCACTGTCTCGTCTACCACGGAGGGGAACCAGGTTTGGCCAGGGTCGCCCAGCTTCATACCTGAGCTCCTACAGGTATCCTCAGCGGTTTCTGATTACCTCAAGGAAACACAACGGGAGGAACAGGGCCCTTCCGTGGAGGCCCTTTTGGGCACAGGGACCTCTGCGTGGGATCTACTGGGTAAGTATGGCAGTACCTCAGGTAGGCCTCAGTGACCAAGGCTCTCCGGCTCACGCCTAGCTGTGTAAAGCAGTGTGGCGAACGTACGTACTGCTCCTCAGGCTGGGCCCACAGCCTAGCTTTCGCTTCTGTGAGAGTGCTGTCCCGAGTCTCTTCCTGGAGCCAGTCGTCAGCGCGGTGTCTTTTGGCACTGCAGTTCTCTCTCAGTCAAGGAGGCCGTGCGACTGACTGGCAAAGGGAGTCCGCCCAGCGCTGCTTTCGCCAGTCTCTCTGACGACTGGGCCACTCTACCTGGGCAACCCAGAGAGGAGTACCCTGCCCTAGCTATGAAAGCGAAGAGCTGTCTCCAGGGGCCTGCTTACGCTAAGGTTCCTCAGAAGCCAGAGGCCGCCGTTCCGGCACGGAGAGAGGTCATCCTGCGAAACTGGTGAATGGGCTCCTACCCTGTGTGTCCCCAGGGGCGTCGCAGGGTTAAGGCACTCCGTGGTGGAGTATGGCCTCATTGGAGACCCCTGCACACCCAAGCCCCCTGACGTGAAACACTGGAACTTCACCTTGAGGCCCGAGGTCACCTTTCGTTCGGCCGGAGCCGAACCTGGGGAGCCGTGGGAGGAGTTCCTAGAAAGGGATTGCCAGCACGGTTTTCGCTTTGGGAGAACACGCAGCCTCGGCCCACAACGACAGTCCTGCCGTGCAGAGACGTCGGGCCGCTAGTGCTGTTCCAGGCAGCTGTGAAGCCAAGCGCAAGGCGCCTGCAAACGGGGAGAAAGCGTCCTCTCCCCTCCGCGTCCCACGTTCAAGCTGAATGACGCAGCATGTTTCTCGGAAGGCTCTGCCGAGCTATCTAGTACAAGGGAGAGAGTGCCTGCCTCTGCCGAGAAAGGTTTTGACGTGGGGATTGCTGGACAGGCGGAAGAGCGTTCCCCAGGCCGTGCAAAGTTGAGGCCTTGGTGATTCTGGATGGTCCCAAGGGTCCAGAATTGTCCCTGGGAAAGCTGTCCTTTTCCCTCTTTTTCCGGCTGGAAGTACACCTCTGGCATCCGACTGCCGTTCGGCGACGTCCTGGGGGAGACGCCCCGGTTTCACTTGGGACGCACACTGGTGTTTCTCCGAAGAGCCCAAATTCCTCCCCGCGGGTGGGTGGGGGCCTGGGCACACCAGCATGGAACGTAAGGCTGTTTAGAACTGCGTACCTTGAGGCCGTGTGAAGGCCGCACGAACGAGAGCTTTCGAGCGAACAGGGCAGCGCTTCGCCATCACCGTTGCACATTCACGGAGCTTAGTCAAACGAACGCATTTACTTCCTGGGGCTCCAACACAGCCGAGGAGTTGGAAGGCATACGGTGAGGGCCCTTTGACAGTTGTTACAACGAACGTGAGTGCACAGTGTCTCGTGAAATACCTTCCACGGTTGAAGCATTCCGTTAACGCATGCCCCTCCGCTCCCTCTGGCGCTCCGAGGTGTTCCTAACGGGGGAAATCTGGACTTTTGCTCGAGGCCGGGGTGGGGCGGGGGGACTCACGATTCTTCTGCCGGCGAGCTCCAGAGCGCTCCTGCTGAAGCTCCCAGCAAGGAACTGAGAGCAGCAGGCCTCACACGAGTCAACTCAGACTTCTTCCGTCACGAGTCAACTCAGACTTCTTATGTGAGGCCTTCCGGCAGCAAAGAGAAGGTGCGCGCGAGGAGTGTGCCTCAGGCAGCTTAGGACCCGCCACTGTCTCGTCTACCACGGAGGGGAACCAGGTTTGGCCAGGGTCGCCCAGCTTCATACCTGAGCTCCTACAGGTATCCTCAGCGGTTTCTGATTACCTCAAGGAAACACAACGGGAGGAACAGGGCCCTTCCGTGGAGGCCCTTTTGGGCACAGGGACCTCTGCGTGGGATCTACTGGGTAAGTATGGCAGTACCTCAGGTAGGCCTCAGTGACCAAGGCTCTCCGGCTCACGCCTAGCTGTGTAAAGCAGTGTGGCGAACGTACGTACTGCTCCTCAGGCTGGGCCCACAGCCTAGCTTTCGCTTCTGTGAGAGTGCTGTCCCGAGTCTCTTCCTGGAGCCAGTCGTCAGCGCGGTGTCTTTTGGCACTGCAGTTCTCTCTCAGTCAAGGAGGCCGTGCGACTGACTGGCAAAGGGAGTCCGCCCAGCGCTGCTTTCGCCAGTCTCTCTGACGACTGGGCCACTCTACCTGGGCAACCCAGAGAGGAGTACCCTGCCCTAGCTATGAAAGCGAAGAGCTGTCTCCAGGGGCCTGCTTACGCTAAGGTTCCTCAGAAGCCAGAGGCCGCCGTTCCGGCACGGAGAGAGGTCATCCTGCGAAACTGGTGAATGGGCTCCTACCCTGTGTGTCCCCAGGGGCGTCGCAGGGTTAAGGCACTCCGTGGTGGAGTATGGCCTCATTGGAGACCCCTGCACACCCAAGCCCCCTGACGTGAAACACTGGAACTTCACCTTGAGGCCCGAGGTCACCTTTCGTTCGGCCGGAGCCGAACCTGGGGAGCCGTGGGAGGAGTTCCTAGAAAGGGATTGCCAGCACGGTTTTCGCTTTGGGAGAACACGCAGCCTCGGCCCACAACGACAGTCCTGCCGTGCAGAGACGTCGGGCCGCTAGTGCTGTTCCAGGCAGCTGTGAAGCCAAGCGCAAGGCGCCTGCAAACGGGGAGAAAGCGTCCTCTCCCCTCCGCGTCCCACGTTCAAGCTGAATGACGCAGCATGTTTCTCGGAAGGCTCTGCCGAGCTATCTAGTACAAGGGAGAGAGTGCCTGCCTCTGCCGAGAAAGGTTTTGACGTGGGGATTGCTGGACAGGCGGAAGAGCGTTCCCCAGGCCGTGCAAAGTTGAGGCCTTGGTGATTCTGGATGGTCCCAAGGGTCCAGAATTGTCCCTGGGAAAGCTGTCCTTTTCCCTCTTTTTCCGGCTGGAAGTACACCTCTGGCATCCGACTGCCGTTCGGCGACGTCCTGGGGGAGACGCCCCGGTTTCACTTGGGACGCACACTGGTGTTTCTCCGAAGAGCCCAAATTCCTCCCCGCGGGTGGGTGGGGGCCTGGGCACACCAGCATGGAACGTAAGGCTGTTTAGAACTGCGTACCTTGAGGCCGTGTGAAGGCCGCACGAACGAGAGCTTTCGAGCGAACAGGGCAGCGCTTCGCCATCACCGTTGCACATTCACGGAGCTTAGTCAAACGAACGCATTTACTTCCTGGGGCTCCAACACAGCCGAGGAGTTGGAAGGCATACGGTGAGGGCCCTTTGACAGTTGTTACAACGAACGTGAGTGCACAGTGTCTCGTGAAATACCTTCCACGGTTGAAGCATTCCGTTAACGCATGCCCCTCCGCTCCCTCTGGCGCTCCGAGGTGTTCCTAACGGGGGAAATCTGGACTTTTGCTCGAGGCCGGGGTGGGGCGGGGGGACTCACGATTCTTCTGCCGGCGAGCTCCAGAGCGCTCCTGCTGAAGCTCCCAGCAAGGAACTGAGAGCAGCAGGCCTCACACGAGTCAACTCAGACTTCTTCCGTCACGAGTCAACTCAGACTTCTTATGTGAGGCCTTCCGGCAGCAAAGAGAAGGTGCGCGCGAGGAGTGTGCCTCAGGCAGCTTAGGACCCGCCACTGTCTCGTCTACCACGGAGGGGAACCAGGTTTGGCCAGGGTCGCCCAGCTTCATACCTGAGCTCCTACAGGTATCCTCAGCGGTTTCTGATTACCTCAAGGAAACACAACGGGAGGAACAGGGCCCTTCCGTGGAGGCCCTTTTGGGCACAGGGACCTCTGCGTGGGATCTACTGGGTAAGTATGGCAGTACCTCAGGTAGGCCTCAGTGACCAAGGCTCTCCGGCTCACGCCTAGCTGTGTAAAGCAGTGTGGCGAACGTACGTACTGCTCCTCAGGCTGGGCCCACAGCCTAGCTTTCGCTTCTGTGAGAGTGCTGTCCCGAGTCTCTTCCTGGAGCCAGTCGTCAGCGCGGTGTCTTTTGGCACTGCAGTTCTCTCTCAGTCAAGGAGGCCGTGCGACTGACTGGCAAAGGGAGTCCGCCCAGCGCTGCTTTCGCCAGTCTCTCTGACGACTGGGCCACTCTACCTGGGCAACCCAGAGAGGAGTACCCTGCCCTAGCTATGAAAGCGAAGAGCTGTCTCCAGGGGCCTGCTTACGCTAAGGTTCCTCAGAAGCCAGAGGCCGCCGTTCCGGCACGGAGAGAGGTCATCCTGCGAAACTGGTGAATGGGCTCCTACCCTGTGTGTCCCCAGGGGCGTCGCAGGGTTAAGGCACTCCGTGGTGGAGTATGGCCTCATTGGAGACCCCTGCACACCCAAGCCCCCTGACGTGAAACACTGGAACTTCACCTTGAGGCCCGAGGTCACCTTTCGTTCGGCCGGAGCCGAACCTGGGGAGCCGTGGGAGGAGTTCCTAGAAAGGGATTGCCAGCACGGTTTTCGCTTTGGGAGAACACGCAGCCTCGGCCCACAACGACAGTCCTGCCGTGCAGAGACGTCGGGCCGCTAGTGCTGTTCCAGGCAGCTGTGAAGCCAAGCGCAAGGCGCCTGCAAACGGGGAGAAAGCGTCCTCTCCCCTCCGCGTCCCACGTTCAAGCTGAATGACGCAGCATGTTTCTCGGAAGGCTCTGCCGAGCTATCTAGTACAAGGGAGAGAGTGCCTGCCTCTGCCGAGAAAGGTTTTGACGTGGGGATTGCTGGACAGGCGGAAGAGCGTTCCCCAGGCCGTGCAAAGTTGAGGCCTTGGTGATTCTGGATGGTCCCAAGGGTCCAGAATTGTCCCTGGGAAAGCTGTCCTTTTCCCTCTTTTTCCGGCTGGAAGTACACCTCTGGCATCCGACTGCCGTTCGGCGACGTCCTGGGGGAGACGCCCCGGTTTCACTTGGGACGCACACTGGTGTTTCTCCGAAGAGCCCAAATTCCTCCCCGCGGGTGGGTGGGGGCCTGGGCACACCAGCATGGAACGTAAGGCTGTTTAGAACTGCGTACCTTGAGGCCGTGTGAAGGCCGCACGAACGAGAGCTTTCGAGCGAACAGGGCAACGCTTCGCCATCACCGTTGCACATTCACGGAGCTTAGTCAAACGAACGCATTTACTTCCTGGGGCTCCAACACAGCCGAGGAGTTGGAAGGCATACAGTGAGGGCCCTTTGACAGTTGTTACAACGAACGTGAGTGCACAGTGTCTCGTGAAATACCTTCCACGGTTGAAGCATTCCGTTAACGCATGCCCCTCCGCTCCCTCTGGCGCTCCGAGGTGTTCCTAACGGGGGAAATCTGGACTTTTGCTCGAGGCCGGGGTGGGGCGGGGGGACTCACAATTCTTCTGCCGGCGAGCTCCAGAGCGCTCCTGCTGAAGCTCCCAGCAAGGAACTGAGAGCAGCAGGCCTCACACGAGTCAACTCAGACTTCTTCCGTCACGAGTCAACTCAGACTTCTTATGTGAGGCCTTCCGGCAGCAAAGAGAAGGTGCGCGCGAGGAGTGTGCCTCAGGCAGCTTAGGACCCGCCACTGTCTCGTCTACCACGGAGGGGAACCAGGTTTGGCCAGGGTCGCCCAGCTTCATACCTGAGCTCCTACAGGTATCCTCAGCGGTTTCTGATTACCTCAAGGAAACACAACGGGAGGAACAGGGCCCTTCCGTGGAGGCCCTTTTGGGCACAGGGACCTCTGCGTGGGATCTACTGGGTAAGTATGGCAGTACCTCAGGTAGGCCTCAGTGACCAAGGCTCTCCGGCTCACGCCTAGCTGTGTAAAGCAGTGTGGCGAACGTACGTACTGCTCCTCAGGCTGGGCCCACAGCCTAGCTTTCGCTTCTGTGAGAGTGCTGTCCCGAGTCTCTTCCTGGAGCCAGTCGTCAGCGCGGTGTCTTTTGGCACTGCAGTTCTCTCTCAGTCAAGGAGGCCGTGCGACTGACTGGCAAAGGGAGTCCGCCCAGCGCTGCTTTCGCCAGTCTCTCTGACGACTGGGCCACTCTACCTGGGCAACCCAGAGAGGAGTACCCTGCCCTAGCTATGAAAGCGAAGAGCTGTCTCCAGGGGCCTGCTTACGCTAAGGTTCCTCAGAAGCCAGAGGCCGCCGTTCCGGCACGGAGAGAGGTCATCCTGCGAAACTGGTGAATGGGCTCCTACCCTGTGTGTCCCCAGGGGCGTCGCAGGGTTAAGGCACTCCGTGGTGGAGTATGGCCTCATTGGAGACCCCTGCACACCCAAGCCCCCTGACGTGAAACACTGGAACTTCACCTTGAGGCCCGAGGTCACCTTTCGTTCGGCCGGAGCCGAACCTGGGGAGCCGTGGGAGGAGTTCCTAGAAAGGGATTGCCAGCACGGTTTTCGCTTTGGGAGAACACGCAGCCTCGGCCCACAACGACAGTCCTGCCGTGCAGAGACGTCGGGCCGCTAGTGCTGTTCCAGGCAGCTGTGAAGCCAAGCGCAAGGCGCCTGCAAACGGGGAGAAAGCGTCCTCTCCCCTCCGCGTCCCACGTTCAAGCTGAATGACGCAGCATGTTTCTCGGAAGGCTCTGCCGAGCTATCTAGTACAAGGGAGAGAGTGCCTGCCTCTGCCGAGAAAGGTTTTGACGTGGGGATTGCTGGACAGGCGGAAGAGCGTTCCCCAGGCCGTGCAAAGTTGAGGCCTTGGTGATTCTGGATGGTCCCAAGGGTCCAGAATTGTCCCTGGGAAAGCTGTCCTTTTCCCTCTTTTTCCGGCTGGAAGTACACCTCTGGCATCCGACTGCCGTTCGGCGACGTCCTGGGGGAGACGCCCCGGTTTCACTTGGGACGCACACTGGTGTTTCTCCGAAGAGCCCAAATTCCTCCCCGCGGGTGGGTGGGGGCCTGGGCACACCAGCATGGAACGTAAGGCTGTTTAGAACTGCGTACCTTGAGGCCGTGTGAAGGCCGCACGAACGAGAGCTTTCGAGCGAACAGGGCAGCGCTTCGCCATCACCGTTGCACATTCACGGAGCTTAGTCAAACGAACGCATTTACTTCCTGGGGCTCCAACACAGCCGAGGAGTCGGAAGGCATACAGTGAGGGCCCTTTGACAGTTGTTACAACGAACGTGAGTGCACAGTGTCTCGTGAAATACCTTCCACGGTTGAAGCATTCCGTTAACGCATGCCCCTCCGCTCCCTCTGGCGCTCCGAGGTGTTCCTAACGGGGGAAATCTGGACTTTTGCTCGAGGCCGGGGTGGGGCGGGGGGACTCACAATTCTTCTGCCGGCGAGCTCCAGAGCGCTCCTGCTGAAGCTCCCAGCAAGGAACTGAGAGCAGCAGGCCTCACACGAGTCAACTCAGACTTCTTCCGTCACGAGTCAACTCAGACTTCTTATGTGAGGCCTTCCGGCAGCAAAGAGAAGGTGCGCGCGAGGAGTGTGCCTCAGGCAGCTTAGGACCCGCCACTGTCTCGTCTACCACGGAGGGGAACCAGGTTTGGCCAGGGTCGCCCAGCTTCATACCTGAGCTCCTACAGGTATCCTCAGCGGTTTCTGATTACCTCAAGGAAACACAACGGGAGGAACAGGGCCCTTCCGTGGAGGCCCTTTTGGGCACAGGGACCTCTGCGTGGGATCTACTGGGTAAGTATGGCAGTACCTCAGGTAGGCCTCAGTGACCAAGGCTCTCCGGCTCACGCCTAGCTGTGTAAAGCAGTGTGGCGAACGTACGTACTGCTCCTCAGGCTGGGCCCACAGCCTAGCTTTCGCTTCTGTGAGAGTGCTGTCCCGAGTCTCTTCCTGGAGCCAGTCGTCAGCGCGGTGTCTTTTGGCACTGCAGTTCTCTCTCAGTCAAGGAGGCCGTGCGACTGACTGGCAAAGGGAGTCCGCCCAGCGCTGCTTTCGCCAGTCTCTCTGACGACTGGGCCACTCTACCTGGGCAACCCAGAGAGGAGTACCCTGCCCTAGCTATGAAAGCGAAGAGCTGTCTCCAGGGGCCTGCTTACGCTAAGGTTCCTCAGAAGCCAGAGGCCGCCGTTCCGGCACGGAGAGAGGTCATCCTGCGAAACTGGTGAATGGGCTCCTACCCTGTGTGTCCCCAGGGGCGTCGCAGGGTTAAGGCACTCCGTGGTGGAGTATGGCCTCATTGGAGACCCCTGCACACCCAAGCCCCCTGACGTGAAACACTGGAACTTCACCTTGAGGCCCGAGGTCACCTTTCGTTCGGCCGGAGCCGAACCTGGGGAGCCGTGGGAGGAGTTCCTAGAAAGGGATTGCCAGCACGGTTTTCGCTTTGGGAGAACACGCAGCCTCGGCCCACAACGACAGTCCTGCCGTGCAGAGACGTCGGGCCGCTAGTGCTGTTCCAGGCAGCTGTGAAGCCAAGCGCAAGGCGCCTGCAAACGGGGAGAAAGCGTCCTCTCCCCTCCGCGTCCCACGTTCAAGCTGAATGACGCAGCATGTTTCTCGGAAGGCTCTGCCGAGCTATCTAGTACAAGGGAGAGAGTGCCTGCCTCTGCCGAGAAAGGTTTTGACGTGGGGATTGCTGGACAGGCGGAAGAGCGTTCCCCAGGCCGTGCAAAGTTGAGGCCTTGGTGATTCTGGATGGTCCCAAGGGTCCAGAATTGTCCCTGGGAAAGCTGTCCTTTTCCCTCTTTTTCCGGCTGGAAGTACACCTCTGGCATCCGACTGCCGTTCGGCGACGTCCTGGGGGAGACGCCCCGGTTTCACTTGGGACGCACACTGGTGTTTCTCCGAAGAGCCCAAATTCCTCCCCGCGGGTGGGTGGGGGCCTGGGCACACCAGCATGGAACGTAAGGCTGTTTAGAACTGCGTACCTTGAGGCCGTGTGAAGGCCGCACGAACGAGAGCTTTCGAGCGAACAGGGCAGCGCTTCGCCATCACCGTTGCACATTCACGGAGCTTAGTCAAACGAACGCATTTACTTCCTGGGGCTCCAACACAGCCGAGGAGTTGGAAGGCATACGGTGAGGGCCCTTTGACAGTTGTTACAACGAACGTGAGTGCACAGTGTCTCGTGAAATACCTTCCACGGTTGAAGCATTCCGTTAACGCATGCCCCTCCGCTCCCTCTGGCGCTCCGAGGTGTTCCTAACGGGGGAAATCTGGACTTTTGCTCGAGGCCGGGGTGGGGCGGGGGGACTCACGATTCTTCTGCCGGCGAGCTCCAGAGCGCTCCTGCTGAAGCTCCCAGCAAGGAACTGAGAGCAGCAGGCCTCACACGAGTCAACTCAGACTTCTTCCGTCACGAGTCAACTCAGACTTCTTATGTGAGGCCTTCCGGCAGCAAAGAGAAGGTGCGCGCGAGGAGTGTGCCTCAGGCAGCTTAGGACCCGCCACTGTCTCGTCTACCACGGAGGGGAACCAGGTTTGGCCAGGGTCGCCCAGCTTCATACCTGAGCTCCTACAGGTATCCTCAGCGGTTTCTGATTACCTCAAGGAAACACAACGGGAGGAACAGGGCCCTTCCGTGGAGGCCCTTTTGGGCACAGGGACCTCTGCGTGGGATCTACTGGGTAAGTATGGCAGTACCTCAGGTAGGCCTCAGTGACCAAGGCTCTCCGGCTCACGCCTAGCTGTGTAAAGCAGTGTGGCGAACGTACGTACTGCTCCTCAGGCTGGGCCCACAGCCTAGCTTTCGCTTCTGTGAGAGTGCTGTCCCGAGTCTCTTCCTGGAGCCAGTCGTCAGCGCGGTGTCTTTTGGCACTGCAGTTCTCTCTCAGTCAAGGAGGCCGTGCGACTGACTGGCAAAGGGAGTCCGCCCAGCGCTGCTTTCGCCAGTCTCTCTGACGACTGGGCCACTCTACCTGGGCAACCCAGAGAGGAGTACCCTGCCCTAGCTATGAAAGCGAAGAGCTGTCTCCAGGGGCCTGCTTACGCTAAGGTTCCTCAGAAGCCAGAGGCCGCCGTTCCGGCACGGAGAGAGGTCATCCTGCGAAACTGGTGAATGGGCTCCTACCCTGTGTGTCCCCAGGGGCGTCGCAGGGTTAAGGCACTCCGTGGTGGAGTATGGCCTCATTGGAGACCCCTGCACACCCAAGCCCCCTGACGTGAAACACTGGAACTTCACCTTGAGGCCCGAGGTCACCTTTCGTTCGGCCGGAGCCGAACCTGGGGAGCCGTGGGAGGAGTTCCTAGAAAGGGATTGCCAGCACGGTTTTCGCTTTGGGAGAACACGCAGCCTCGGCCCACAACGACAGTCCTGCCGTGCAGAGACGTCGGGCCGCTAGTGCTGTTCCAGGCAGCTGTGAAGCCAAGCGCAAGGCGCCTGCAAACGGGGAGAAAGCGTCCTCTCCCCTCCGCGTCCCACGTTCAAGCTGAATGACGCAGCATGTTTCTCGGAAGGCTCTGCCGAGCTATCTAGTACAAGGGAGAGAGTGCCTGCCTCTGCCGAGAAAGGTTTTGACGTGGGGATTGCTGGACAGGCGGAAGAGCGTTCCCCAGGCCGTGCAAAGTTGAGGCCTTGGTGATTCTGGATGGTCCCAAGGGTCCAGAATTGTCCCTGGGAAAGCTGTCCTTTTCCCTCTTTTTCCGGCTGGAAGTACACCTCTGGCATCCGACTGCCGTTCGGCGACGTCCTGGGGGAGACGCCCCGGTTTCACTTGGGACGCACACTGGTGTTTCTCCGAAGAGCCCAAATTCCTCCCCGCGGGTGGGTGGGGGCCTGGGCACACCAGCATGGAACGTAAGGCTGTTTAGAACTGCGTACCTTGAGGCCGTGTGAAGGCCGCACGAACGAGAGCTTTCGAGCGAACAGGGCAGCGCTTCGCCATCACCGTTGCACATTCACGGAGCTTAGTCAAACGAACGCATTTACTTCCTGGGGCTCCAACACAGCCGAGGAGTCGGAAGGCATACAGTGAGGGCCCTTTGACAGTTGTTACAACGAACGTGAGTGCACAGTGTCTCGTGAAATACCTTCCACGGTTGAAGCATTCCGTTAACGCATGCCCCTCCGCTCCCTCTGGCGCTCCGAGGTGTTCCTAACGGGGGAAATCTGGACTTTTGCTCGAGGCCGGGGTGGGGCGGGGGGACTCACAATTCTTCTGCCGGCGAGCTCCAGAGCGCTCCTGCTGAAGCTCCCAGCAAGGAACTGAGAGCAGCAGGCCTCACACGAGTCAACTCAGACTTCTTCCGTCACGAGTCAACTCAGACTTCTTATGTGAGGCCTTCCGGCAGCAAAGAGAAGGTGCGCGCGAGGAGTGTGCCTCAGGCAGCTTAGGACCCGCCACTGTCTCGTCTACCACGGAGGGGAACCAGGTTTGGCCAGGGTCGCCCAGCTTCATACCTGAGCTCCTACAGGTATCCTCAGCGGTTTCTGATTACCTCAAGGAAACACAACGGGAGGAACAGGGCCCTTCCGTGGAGGCCCTTTTGGGCACAGGGACCTCTGCGTGGGATCTACTGGGTAAGTATGGCAGTACCTCAGGTAGGCCTCAGTGACCAAGGCTCTCCGGCTCACGCCTAGCTGTGTAAAGCAGTGTGGCGAACGTACGTACTGCTCCTCAGGCTGGGCCCACAGCCTAGCTTTCGCTTCTGTGAGAGTGCTGTCCCGAGTCTCTTCCTGGAGCCAGTCGTCAGCGCGGTGTCTTTTGGCACTGCAGTTCTCTCTCAGTCAAGGAGGCCGTGCGACTGACTGGCAAAGGGAGTCCGCCCAGCGCTGCTTTCGCCAGTCTCTCTGACGACTGGGCCACTCTACCTGGGCAACCCAGAGAGGAGTACCCTGCCCTAGCTATGAAAGCGAAGAGCTGTCTCCAGGGGCCTGCTTACGCTAAGGTTCCTCAGAAGCCAGAGGCCGCCGTTCCGGCACGGAGAGAGGTCATCCTGCGAAACTGGTGAATGGGCTCCTACCCTGTGTGTCCCCAGGGGCGTCGCAGGGTTAAGGCACTCCGTGGTGGAGTATGGCCTCATTGGAGACCCCTGCACACCCAAGCCCCCTGACGTGAAACACTGGAACTTCACCTTGAGGCCCGAGGTCACCTTTCGTTCGGCCGGAGCCGAACCTGGGGAGCCGTGGGAGGAGTTCCTAGAAAGGGATTGCCAGCACGGTTTTCGCTTTGGGAGAACACGCAGCCTCGGCCCACAACGACAGTCCTGCCGTGCAGAGACGTCGGGCCGCTAGTGCTGTTCCAGGCAGCTGTGAAGCCAAGCGCAAGGCGCCTGCAAACGGGGAGAAAGCGTCCTCTCCCCTCCGCGTCCCACGTTCAAGCTGAATGACGCAGCATGTTTCTCGGAAGGCTCTGCCGAGCTATCTAGTACAAGGGAGAGAGTGCCTGCCTCTGCCGAGAAAGGTTTTGACGTGGGGATTGCTGGACAGGCGGAAGAGCGTTCCCCAGGCCGTGCAAAGTTGAGGCCTTGGTGATTCTGGATGGTCCCAAGGGTCCAGAATTGTCCCTGGGAAAGCTGTCCTTTTCCCTCTTTTTCCGGCTGGAAGTACACCTCTGGCATCCGACTGCCGTTCGGCGACGTCCTGGGGGAGACGCCCCGGTTTCACTTGGGACGCACACTGGTGTTTCTCCGAAGAGCCCAAATTCCTCCCCGCGAGTGGGTGGGGGCCTGGGCACACCAGCATGGAACGTAAGGCTGTTTAGAACTGCGTACCTTGAGGCCGTGTGAAGGCCGCACGAACGAGAGCTTTCGAGCGAACAGGGCAGCGCTTCGCCATCACCGTTGCACATTCACGGAGCTTAGTCAAACGAACGCATTTACTTCCTGGGGCTCCAACACAGCCGAGGAGTCGGAAGGCATACGGTGAGGGCCCTTTGACAGTTGTTACAACGAACGTGAGTGCACAGTGTCTCGTGAAATACCTTCCACGGTTGAAGCATTCCGTTAACGCATGCCCCTCCGCTCCCTCTGGCGCTCCGAGGTGTTCCTAACGGGGGAAATCTGGACTTTTGCTCGAGGCCGGGGTGGGGCGGGGGGACTCACAATTCTTCTGCCGGCGAGCTCCAGAGCGCTCCTGCTGAAGCTCCCAGCAAGGAACTGAGAGCAGCAGGCCTCACACGAGTCAACTCAGACTTCTTCCGTCACGAGTCAACTCAGACTTCTTATGTGAGGCCTTCCGGCAGCAAAGAGAAGGTGCGCGCGAGGAGTGTGCCTCAGGCAGCTTAGGACCCGCCACTGTCTCGTCTACCACGGAGGGGAACCAGGTTTGGCCAGGGTCGCCCAGCTTCATACCTGAGCTCCTACAGGTATCCTCAGCGGTTTCTGATTACCTCAAGGAAACACAACGGGAGGAACAGGGCCCTTCCGTGGAGGCCCTTTTGGGCACAGGGACCTCTGCGTGGGATCTACTGGGTAAGTATGGCAGTACCTCAGGTAGGCCTCAGTGACCAAGGCTCTCCGGCTCACGCCTAGCTGTGTAAAGCAGTGTGGCGAACGTACGTACTGCTCCTCAGGCTGGGCCCACAGCCTAGCTTTCGCTTCTGTGAGAGTGCTGTCCCGAGTCTCTTCCTGGAGCCAGTCGTCAGCGCGGTGTCTTTTGGCACTGCAGTTCTCTCTCAGTCAAGGAGGCCGTGCGACTGACTGGCAAAGGGAGTCCGCCCAGCGCTGCTTTCGCCAGTCTCTCTGACGACTGGGCCACTCTACCTGGGCAACCCAGAGAGGAGTACCCTGCCCTAGCTATGAAAGCGAAGAGCTGTCTCCAGGGGCCTGCTTACGCTAAGGTTCCTCAGAAGCCAGAGGCCGCCGTTCCGGCACGGAGAGAGGTCATCCTGCGAAACTGGTGAATGGGCTCCTACCCTGTGTGTCCCCAGGGGCGTCGCAGGGTTAAGGCACTCCGTGGTGGAGTATGGCCTCATTGGAGACCCCTGCACACCCAAGCCCCCTGACGTGAAACACTGGAACTTCACCTTGAGGCCCGAGGTCACCTTTCGTTCGGCCGGAGCCGAACCTGGGGAGCCGTGGGAGGAGTTCCTAGAAAGGGATTGCCAGCACGGTTTTCGCTTTGGGAGAACACGCAGCCTCGGCCCACAACGACAGTCCTGCCGTGCAGAGACGTCGGGCCGCTAGTGCTGTTCCAGGCAGCTGTGAAGCCAAGCGCAAGGCGCCTGCAAACGGGGAGAAAGCGTCCTCTCCCCTCCGCGTCCCACGTTCAAGCTGAATGACGCAGCATGTTTCTCGGAAGGCTCTGCCGAGCTATCTAGTACAAGGGAGAGAGTGCCTGCCTCTGCCGAGAAAGGTTTTGACGTGGGGATTGCTGGACAGGCGGAAGAGCGTTCCCCAGGCCGTGCAAAGTTGAGGCCTTGGTGATTCTGGATGGTCCCAAGGGTCCAGAATTGTCCCTGGGAAAGCTGTCCTTTTCCCTCTTTTTCCGGCTGGAAGTACACCTCTGGCATCCGACTGCCGTTCGGCGACGTCCTGGGGGAGACGCCCCGGTTTCACTTGGGACGCACACTGGTGTTTCTCCGAAGAGCCCAAATTCCTCCCCGCGGGTGGGTGGGGGCCTGGGCACACCAGCATGGAATGTAAGGCTGTTTAGAACTGCGTACCTTGAGGCCGTGTGAAGGCCGCACGAACGAGAGCTTTCGAGCGAACAGGGCAGCGCTTCGCCATCACCGTTGCACATTCACGGAGCTTAGTCAAACGAACGCATTTACTTCCTGGGGCTCCAACACAGCCGAGGAGTTGGAAGGCATACGGTGAGGGCCCTTTGACAGTTGTTACAACGAACGTGAGTGCACAGTGTCTCGTGAAATACCTTCCACGGTTGAAGCATTCCGTTAACGCATGCCCCTCCGCTCCCTCTGGCGCTCCGAGGTGTTCCTAACGGGGGAAATCTGGACTTTTGCTCGAGGCCGGGGTGGGGCGGGGGGACTCACGATTCTTCTGCCGGCGAGCTCCAGAGCGCTCCTGCTGAAGCTCCCAGCAAGGAACTGAGAGCAGCAGGCCTCACACGAGTCAACTCAGACTTCTTCCGTCACGAGTCAACTCAGACTTCTTATGTGAGGCCTTCCGGCAGCAAAGAGAAGGTGCGCGCGAGGAGTGTGCCTCAGGCAGCTTAGGACCCGCCACTGTCTCGTCTACCACGGAGGGGAACCAGGTTTGGCCAGGGTCGCCCAGCTTCATACCTGAGCTCCTACAGGTATCCTCAGCGGTTTCTGATTACCTCAAGGAAACACAACGGGAGGAACAGGGCCCTTCCGTGGAGGCCCTTTTGGGCACAGGGACCTCTGCGTGGGATCTACTGGGTAAGTATGGCAGTACCTCAGGTAGGCCTCAGTGACCAAGGCTCTCCGGCTCACGCCTAGCTGTGTAAAGCAGTGTGGCGAACGTACGTACTGCTCCTCAGGCTGGGCCCACAGCCTAGCTTTCGCTTCTGTGAGAGTGCTGTCCCGAGTCTCTTCCTGGAGCCAGTCGTCAGCGCGGTGTCTTTTGGCACTGCAGTTCTCTCTCAGTCAAGGAGGCCGTGCGACTGACTGGCAAAGGGAGTCCGCCCAGCGCTGCTTTCGCCAGTCTCTCTGACGACTGGGCCACTCTACCTGGGCAACCCAGAGAGGAGTACCCTGCCCTAGCTATGAAAGCGAAGAGCTGTCTCCAGGGGCCTGCTTACGCTAAGGTTCCTCAGAAGCCAGAGGCCGCCGTTCCGGCACGGAGAGAGGTCATCCTGCGAAACTGGTGAATGGGCTCCTACCCTGTGTGTCCCCAGGGGCGTCGCAGGGTTAAGGCACTCCGTGGTGGAGTATGGCCTCATTGGAGACCCCTGCACACCCAAGCCCCCTGACGTGAAACACTGGAACTTCACCTTGAGGCCCGAGGTCACCTTTCGTTCGGCCGGAGCCGAACCTGGGGAGCCGTGGGAGGAGTTCCTAGAAAGGGATTGCCAGCACGGTTTTCGCTTTGGGAGAACACGCAGCCTCGGCCCACAACGACAGTCCTGCCGTGCAGAGACGTCGGGCCGCTAGTGCTGTTCCAGGCAGCTGTGAAGCCAAGCGCAAGGCGCCTGCAAACGGGGAGAAAGCGTCCTCTCCCCTCCGCGTCCCACGTTCAAGCTGAATGACGCAGCATGTTTCTCGGAAGGCTCTGCCGAGCTATCTAGTACAAGGGAGAGAGTGCCTGCCTCTGCCGAGAAAGGTTTTGACGTGGGGATTGCTGGACAGGCGGAAGAGCGTTCCCCAGGCCGTGCAAAGTTGAGGCCTTGGTGATTCTGGATGGTCCCAAGGGTCCAGAATTGTCCCTGGGAAAGCTGTCCTTTTCCCTCTTTTTCCGGCTGGAAGTACACCTCTGGCATCCGACTGCCGTTCGGCGACGTCCTGGGGGAGACGCCCCGGTTTCACTTGGGACGCACACTGGTGTTTCTCCGAAGAGCCCAAATTCCTCCCCGCGGGTGGGTGGGGGCCTGGGCACACCAGCATGGAATGTAAGGCTGTTTAGAACTGCGTACCTTGAGGCCGTGTGAAGGCCGCACGAACGAGAGCTTTCGAGCGAACAGGGCAGCGCTTCGCCATCACCGTTGCACATTCACGGAGCTTAGTCAAACGAACGCATTTACTTCCTGGGGCTCCAACACAGCCGAGGAGTTGGAAGGCATACAGTGAGGGCCCTTTGACAGTTGTTACAACGAACGTGAGTGCACAGTGTCTCGTGAAATACCTTCCACGGTTGAAGCATTCCGTTAACGCATGCCCCTCCGCTCCCTCTGGCGCTCCGAGGTGTTCCTAACGGGGGAAATCTGGACTTTTGCTCGAGGCCGGGGTGGGGCGGGGGGACTCACGATTCTTCTGCCGGCGAGCTCCAGAGCGCTCCTGCTGAAGCTCCCAGCAAGGAACTGAGAGCAGCAGGCCTCACACGAGTCAACTCAGACTTCTTCCGTCACGAGTCAACTCAGACTTCTTATGTGAGGCCTTCCGGCAGCAAAGAGAAGGTGCGCGCGAGGAGTGTGCCTCAGGCAGCTTAGGACCCGCCACTGTCTCGTCTACCACGGAGGGGAACCAGGTTTGGCCAGGGTCGCCCAGCTTCATACCTGAGCTCCTACAGGTATCCTCAGCGGTTTCTGATTACCTCAAGGAAACACAACGGGAGGAACAGGGCCCTTCCGTGGAGGCCCTTTTGGGCACAGGGACCTCTGCGTGGGATCTACTGGGTAAGTATGGCAGTACCTCAGGTAGGCCTCGGTGACCAAGGCTCTCCGGCTCACGCCTAGCTGTGTAAAGCAGTGTGGCGAACGTACGTACTGCTCCTCAGGCTGGGCCCACAGCCTAGCTTTCGCTTCTGTGAGAGTGCTGTCCCGAGTCTCTTCCTGGAGCCAGTCGTCAGCGCGGTGTCTTTTGGCACTGCAGTTCTCTCTCAGTCAAGGAGGCCGTGCGACTGACTGGCAAAGGGAGTCCGCCCAGCGCTGCTTTCGCCAGTCTCTCTGACGACTGGGCCACTCTACCTGGGCAACCCAGAGAGGAGTACCCTGCCCTAGCTATGAAAGCGAAGAGCTGTCTCCAGGGGCCTGCTTACGCTAAGGTTCCTCAGAAGCCAGAGGCCGCCGTTCCGGCACGGAGAGAGGTCATCCTGCGAAACTGGTGAATGGGCTCCTACCCTGTGTGTCCCCAGGGGCGTCGCAGGGTTAAGGCACTCCGTGGTGGAGTATGGCCTCATTGGAGACCCCTGCACACCCAAGTCCCCTGACGTGAAACACTGGAACTTCACCTTGAGGCCCGAGGTCACCTTTCGTTCGGCCGGAGCCGAACCTGGGGAGCCGTGGGAGGAGTTCCTAGAAAGGGATTGCCAGCACGGTTTTCGCTTTGGGAGAACACGCAGCCTCGGCCCACAACGACAGTCCTGCCGTGCAGAGACGTCGGGCCGCTAGTGCTGTTCCAGGCAGCTGTGAAGCCAAGCGCAAGGCGCCTGCAAACGGGGAGAAAGCGTCCTCTCCCCTCCGCGTCCCACGTTCAAGCTGAATGACGCAGCATGTTTCTCGGAAGGCTCTGCCGAGCTATCTAGTACAAGGGAGAGAGTGCCTGCCTCTGCCGAGAAAGGTTTTGACGTGGGGATTGCTGGACAGGCGGAAGAGCGTTCCCCAGGCCGTGCAAAGTTGAGGCCTTGGTGATTCTGGATGGTCCCAAGGGTCCAGAATTGTCCCTGGGAAAGCTGTCCTTTTCCCTCTTTTTCCGGCTGGAAGTACACCTCTGGCATCCGACTGCCGTTCGGCGACGTCCTGGGGGAGACGCCCCGGTTTCACTTGGGACGCACACTGGTGTTTCTCCGAAGAGCCCAAATTCCTCCCCGCGAGTGGGTGGGGGCCTGGGCACACCAGCATGGAACGTAAGGCTGTTTAGAACTGCGTACCTTGAGGCCGTGTGAAGGCCGCACGAACGAGAGCTTTCGAGCGAACAGGGCAGCGCTTCGCCATCACCGTTGCACATTCACGGAGCTTAGTCAAACGAACGCATTTACTTCCTGGGGCTCCAACACAGCCGAGGAGTCGGAAGGCATACGGTGAGGGCCCTTTGACAGTTGTTACAACGAACGTGAGTGCACAGTGTCTCGTGAAATACCTTCCACGGTTGAAGCATTCCGTTAACGCATGCCCCTCCGCTCCCTCTGGCGCTCCGAGGTGTTCCTAACGGGGGAAATCTGGACTTTTGCTCGAGGCCGGGGTGGGGCGGGGGGACTCACAATTCTTCTGCCGGCGAGCTCCAGAGCGCTCCTGCTGAAGCTCCCAGCAAGGAACTGAGAGCAGCAGGCCTCACACGAGTCAACTCAGACTTCTTCCGTCACGAGTCAACTCAGACTTCTTATGTGAGGCCTTCCGGCAGCAAAGAGAAGGTGCGCGCGAGGAGTGTGCCTCAGGCAGCTTAGGACCCGCCACTGTCTCGTCTACCACGGAGGGGAACCAGGTTTGGCCAGGGTCGCCCAGCTTCATACCTGAGCTCCTACAGGTATCCTCAGCGGTTTCTGATTACCTCAAGGAAACACAACGGGAGGAACAGGGCCCTTCCGTGGAGGCCCTTTTGGGCACAGGGACCTCTGCGTGGGATCTACTGGGTAAGTATGGCAGTACCTCAGGTAGGCCTCAGTGACCAAGGCTCTCCGGCTCACGCCTAGCTGTGTAAAGCAGTGTGGCGAACGTACGTACTGCTCCTCAGGCTGGGCCCACAGCCTAGCTTTCGCTTCTGTGAGAGTGCTGTCCCGAGTCTCTTCCTGGAGCCAGTCGTCAGCGCGGTGTCTTTTGGCACTGCAGTTCTCTCTCAGTCAAGGAGGCCGTGCGACTGACTGGCAAAGGGAGTCCGCCCAGCGCTGCTTTCGCCAGTCTCTCTGACGACTGGGCCACTCTACCTGGGCAACCCAGAGAGGAGTACCCTGCCCTAGCTATGAAAGCGAAGAGCTGTCTCCAGGGGCCTGCTTACGCTAAGGTTCCTCAGAAGCCAGAGGCCGCCGTTCCGGCACGGAGAGAGGTCATCCTGCGAAACTGGTGAATGGGCTCCTACCCTGTGTGTCCCCAGGGGCGTCGCAGGGTTAAGGCACTCCGTGGTGGAGTATGGCCTCATTGGAGACCCCTGCACACCCAAGCCCCCTGACGTGAAACACTGGAACTTCACCTTGAGGCCCGAGGTCACCTTTCGTTCGGCCGGAGCCGAACCTGGGGAGCCGTGGGAGGAGTTCCTAGAAAGGGATTGCCAGCACGGTTTTCGCTTTGGGAGAACACGCAGCCTCGGCCCACAACGACAGTCCTGCCGTGCAGAGACGTCGGGCCGCTAGTGCTGTTCCAGGCAGCTGTGAAGCCAAGCGCAAGGCGCCTGCAAACGGGGAGAAAGCGTCCTCTCCCCTCCGCGTCCCACGTTCAAGCTGAATGACGCAGCATGTTTCTCGGAAGGCTCTGCCGAGCTATCTAGTACAAGGGAGAGAGTGCCTGCCTCTGCCGAGAAAGGTTTTGACGTGGGGATTGCTGGACAGGCGGAAGAGCGTTCCCCAGGCCGTGCAAAGTTGAGGCCTTGGTGATTCTGGATGGTCCCAAGGGTCCAGAATTGTCCCTGGGAAAGCTGTCCTTTTCCCTCTTTTTCCGGCTGGAAGTACACCTCTGGCATCCGACTGCCGTTCGGCGACGTCCTGGGGGAGACGCCCCGGTTTCACTTGGGACGCACACTGGTGTTTCTCCGAAGAGCCCAAATTCCTCCCCGCGGGTGGGTGGGGGCCTGGGCACACCAGCATGGAACGTAAGGCTGTTTAGAACTGCGTACCTTGAGGCCGTGTGAAGGCCGCACGAACGAGAGCTTTCGAGCGAACAGGGCAGCGCTTCGCCATCACCGTTGCACATTCACGGAGCTTAGTCAAACGAACGCATTTACTTCCTGGGGCTCCAACACAGCCGAGGAGTTGGAAGGCATACGGTGAGGGCCCTTTGACAGTTGTTACAACGAACGTGAGTGCACAGTGTCTCGTGAAATACCTTCCACGGTTGAAGCATTCCGTTAACGCATGCCCCTCCGCTCCCTCTGGCGCTCCGAGGTGTTCCTAACGGGGGAAATCTGGACTTTTGCTCGAGGCCGGGGTGGGGCGGGGGGACTCACGATTCTTCTGCCGGCGAGCTCCAGAGCGCTCCTGCTGAAGCTCCCAGCAAGGAACTGAGAGCAGCAGGCCTCACACGAGTCAACTCAGACTTCTTCCGTCACGAGTCAACTCAGACTTCTTATGTGAGGCCTTCCGGCAGCAAAGAGAAGGTGCGCGCGAGGAGTGTGCCTCAGGCAGCTTAGGACCCGCCACTGTCTCGTCTACCACGGAGGGGAACCAGGTTTGGCCAGGGTCGCCCAGCTTCATACCTGAGCTCCTACAGGTATCCTCAGCGGTTTCTGATTACCTCAAGGAAACACAACGGGAGGAACAGGGCCCTTCCGTGGAGGCCCTTTTGGGCACAGGGACCTCTGCGTGGGATCTACTGGGTAAGTATGGCAGTACCTCAGGTAGGCCTCAGTGACCAAGGCTCTCCGGCTCACGCCTAGCTGTGTAAAGCAGTGTGGCGAACGTACGTACTGCTCCTCAGGCTGGGCCCACAGCCTAGCTTTCGCTTCTGTGAGAGTGCTGTCCCGAGTCTCTTCCTGGAGCCAGTCGTCAGCGCGGTGTCTTTTGGCACTGCAGTTCTCTCTCAGTCAAGGAGGCCGTGCGACTGACTGGCAAAGGGAGTCCGCCCAGCGCTGCTTTCGCCAGTCTCTCTGACGACTGGGCCACTCTACCTGGGCAACCCAGAGAGGAGTACCCTGCCCTAGCTATGAAAGCGAAGAGCTGTCTCCAGGGGCCTGCTTACGCTAAGGTTCCTCAGAAGCCAGAGGCCGCCGTTCCGGCACGGAGAGAGGTCATCCTGCGAAACTGGTGAATGGGCTCCTACCCTGTGTGTCCCCAGGGGCGTCGCAGGGTTAAGGCACTCCGTGGTGGAGTATGGCCTCATTGGAGACCCCTGCACACCCAAGCCCCCTGACGTGAAACACTGGAACTTCACCTTGAGGCCCGAGGTCACCTTTCGTTCGGCCGGAGCCGAACCTGGGGAGCCGTGGGAGGAGTTCCTAGAAAGGGATTGCCAGCACGGTTTTCGCTTTGGGAGAACACGCAGCCTCGGCCCACAACGACAGTCCTGCCGTGCAGAGACGTCGGGCCGCTAGTGCTGTTCCAGGCAGCTGTGAAGCCAAGCGCAAGGCGCCTGCAAACGGGGAGAAAGCGTCCTCTCCCCTCCGCGTCCCACGTTCAAGCTGAATGACGCAGCATGTTTCTCGGAAGGCTCTGCCGAGCTATCTAGTACAAGGGAGAGAGTGCCTGCCTCTGCCGAGAAAGGTTTTGACGTGGGGATTGCTGGACAGGCGGAAGAGCGTTCCCCAGGCCGTGCAAAGTTGAGGCCTTGGTGATTCTGGATGGTCCCAAGGGTCCAGAATTGTCCCTGGGAAAGCTGTCCTTTTCCCTCTTTTTCCGGCTGGAAGTACACCTCTGGCATCCGACTGCCGTTCGGCGACGTCCTGGGGGAGACGCCCCGGTTTCACTTGGGACGCACACTGGTGTTTCTCCGAAGAGCCCAAATTCCTCCCCGCGGGTGGGTGGGGGCCTGGGCACACCAGCATGGAATGTAAGGCTGTTTAGAACTGCGTACCTTGAGGCCGTGTGAAGGCCGCACGAACGAGAGCTTTCGAGCGAACAGGGCAGCGCTTCGCCATCACCGTTGCACATTCACGGAGCTTAGTCAAACGAACGCATTTACTTCCTGGGGCTCCAACACAGCCGAGGAGTTGGAAGGCATACAGTGAGGGCCCTTTGACAGTTGTTACAACGAACGTGAGTGCACAGTGTCTCGTGAAATACCTTCCACGGTTGAAGCATTCCGTTAACGCATGCCCCTCCGCTCCCTCTGGCGCTCCGAGGTGTTCCTAACGGGGGAAATCTGGACTTTTGCTCGAGGCCGGGGTGGGGCGGGGGGACTCACGATTCTTCTGCCGGCGAGCTCCAGAGCGCTCCTGCTGAAGCTCCCAGCAAGGAACTGAGAGCAGCAGGCCTCACACGAGTCAACTCAGACTTCTTCCGTCACGAGTCAACTCAGACTTCTTATGTGAGGCCTTCCGGCAGCAAAGAGAAGGTGCGCGCGAGGAGTGTGCCTCAGGCAGCTTAGGACCCGCCACTGTCTCGTCTACCACGGAGGGGAACCAGGTTTGGCCAGGGTCGCCCAGCTTCATACCTGAGCTCCTACAGGTATCCTCAGCGGTTTCTGATTACCTCAAGGAAACACAACGGGAGGAACAGGGCCCTTCCGTGGAGGCCCTTTTGGGCACAGGGACCTCTGCGTGGGATCTACTGGGTAAGTATGGCAGTACCTCAGGTAGGCCTCGGTGACCAAGGCTCTCCGGCTCACGCCTAGCTGTGTAAAGCAGTGTGGCGAACGTACGTACTGCTCCTCAGGCTGGGCCCACAGCCTAGCTTTCGCTTCTGTGAGAGTGCTGTCCCGAGTCTCTTCCTGGAGCCAGTCGTCAGCGCGGTGTCTTTTGGCACTGCAGTTCTCTCTCAGTCAAGGAGGCCGTGCGACTGACTGGCAAAGGGAGTCCGCCCAGCGCTGCTTTCGCCAGTCTCTCTGACGACTGGGCCACTCTACCTGGGCAACCCAGAGAGGAGTACCCTGCCCTAGCTATGAAAGCGAAGAGCTGTCTCCAGGGGCCTGCTTACGCTAAGGTTCCTCAGAAGCCAGAGGCCGCCGTTCCGGCACGGAGAGAGGTCATCCTGCGAAACTGGTGAATGGGCTCCTACCCTGTGTGTCCCCAGGGGCGTCGCAGGGTTAAGGCACTCCGTGGTGGAGTATGGCCTCATTGGAGACCCCTGCACACCCAAGCCCCCTGACGTGAAACACTGGAACTTCACCTTGAGGCCCGAGGTCACCTTTCGTTCGGCCGGAGCCGAACCTGGGGAGCCGTGGGAGGAGTTCCTAGAAAGGGATTGCCAGCACGGTTTTCGCTTTGGGAGAACACGCAGCCTCGGCCCACAACGACAGTCCTGCCGTGCAGAGACGTCGGGCCGCTAGTGCTGTTCCAGGCAGCTGTGAAGCCAAGCGCAAGGCGCCTGCAAACGGGGAGAAAGCGTCCTCTCCCCTCCGCGTCCCACGTTCAAGCTGAATGACGCAGCATGTTTCTCGGAAGGCTCTGCCGAGCTATCTAGTACAAGGGAGAGAGTGCCTGCCTCTGCCGAGAAAGGTTTTGACGTGGGGATTGCTGGACAGGCGGAAGAGCGTTCCCCAGGCCGTGCAAAGTTGAGGCCTTGGTGATTCTGGATGGTCCCAAGGGTCCAGAATTGTCCCTGGGAAAGCTGTCCTTTTCCCTCTTTTTCCGGCTGGAAGTACACCTCTGGCATCCGACTGCCGTTCGGCGACGTCCTGGGGGAGACGCCCCGGTTTCACTTGGGACGCACACTGGTGTTTCTCCGAAGAGCCCAAATTCCTCCCCGCGGGTGGGTGGGGGCCTGGGCACACCAGCATGGAATGTAAGGCTGTTTAGAACTGCGTACCTTGAGGCCGTGTGAAGGCCGCACGAACGAGAGCTTTCGAGCGAACAGGGCAGCGCTTCGCCATCACCGTTGCACATTCACGGAGCTTAGTCAAACGAACGCATTTACTTCCTGGGGCTCCAACACAGCCGAGGAGTCGGAAGGCATACAGTGAGGGCCCTTTGACAGTTGTTACAACGAACGTGAGTGCACAGTGTCTCGTGAAATACCTTCCACGGTTGAAGCATTCCGTTAACGCATGCCCCTCCGCTCCCTCTGGCGCTCCGAGGTGTTCCTAACGGGGGAAATCTGGACTTTTGCTCGAGGCCGGGGTGGGGCGGGGGGACTCACAATTCTTCTGCCGGCGAGCTCCAGAGCGCTCCTGCTGAAGCTCCCAGCAAGGAACTGAGAGCAGCAGGCCTCACACGAGTCAACTCAGACTTCTTCCGTCACGAGTCAACTCAGACTTCTTATGTGAGGCCTTCCGGCAGCAAAGAGAAGGTGCGCGCGAGGAGTGTGCCTCAGGCAGCTTAGGACCCGCCACTGTCTCGTCTACCACGGAGGGGAACCAGGTTTGGCCAGGGTCGCCCAGCTTCATACCTGAGCTCCTACAGGTATCTTCAGCGGTTTCTGATTACCTCAAGGAAACACAACGGGAGGAACAGGGCCCTTCCGTGGAGGCCCTTTTGGGCACAGGGACCTCTGCGTGGGATCTACTGGGTAAGTATGGCAGTACCTCAGGTAGGCCTCGGTGACCAAGGCTCTCCGGCTCACGCCTAGCTGTGTAAAGCAGTGTGGCGAACGTACGTACTGCTCCTCAGGCTGGGCCCACAGCCTAGCTTTCGCTTCTGTGAGAGTGCTGTCCCGAGTCTCTTCCTGGAGCCAGTCGTCAGCGCGGTGTCTTTTGGCACTGCAGTTCTCTCTCAGTCAAGGAGGCCGTGCGACTGACTGGCAAAGGGAGTCCGCCCAGCGCTGCTTTCGCCAGTCTCTCTGACGACTGGGCCACTCTACCTGGGCAACCCAGAGAGGAGTACCCTGCCCTAGCTATGAAAGCGAAGAGCTGTCTCCAGGGGCCTGCTTACGCTAAGGTTCCTCAGAAGCCAGAGGCCGCCGTTCCGGCACGGAGAGAGGTCATCCTGCGAAACTGGTGAATGGGCTCCTACCCTGTGTGTCCCCAGGGGCGTCGCAGGGTTAAGGCACTCCGTGGTGGAGTATGGCCTCATTGGAGACCCCTGCACACCCAAGTCCCCTGACGTGAAACACTGGAACTTCACCTTGAGGCCCGAGGTCACCTTTCGTTCGGCCGGAGCCGAACCTGGGGAGCCGTGGGAGGAGTTCCTAGAAAGGGATTGCCAGCACGGTTTTCGCTTTGGGAGAACACGCAGCCTCGGCCCACAACGACAGTCCTGCCGTGCAGAGACGTCGGGCCGCTAGTGCTGTTCCAGGCAGCTGTGAAGCCAAGCGCAAGGCGCCTGCAAACGGGGAGAAAGCGTCCTCTCCCCTCCGCGTCCCACGTTCAAGCTGAATGACGCAGCATGTTTCTCGGAAGGCTCTGCCGAGCTATCTAGTACAAGGGAGAGAGTGCCTGCCTCTGCCGAGAAAGGTTTTGACGTGGGGATTGCTGGACAGGCGGAAGAGCGTTCCCCAGGCCGTGCAAAGTTGAGGCCTTGGTGATTCTGGATGGTCCCAAGGGTCCAGAATTGTCCCTGGGAAAGCTGTCCTTTTCCCTCTTTTTCCGGCTGGAAGTACACCTCTGGCATCCGACTGCCGTTCGGCGACGTCCTGGGGGAGACGCCCCGGTTTCACTTGGGACGCACACTGGTGTTTCTCAGAAGAGCCCAAATTCCTCCCTGCGGGTGGGTGGGGGCCTGGGCACACCAGCATGGAATGTAAGGCTGTTTAGAACTGCGTACCTTGAGGCCGTGTGAAGGCCGCACGAACGAGAGCTTTCGAGCGAACAGGGCAGCGCTTCGCCATCACCGTTGCACATTCACGGAGCTTAGTCAAACGAACGCATTTACTTCCTGGGGCTCCAACACAGCCGAGGAGTTGGAAGGCATACGGTGAGGGCCCTTTGACAGTTGTTACAACGAACGTGAGTGCACAGTGTCTCGTGAAATACCTTCCACGGTTGAAGCATTCCGTTAACGCATGCCCCTCCGCTCCCTCTGGCGCTCCGAGGTGTTCCTAACGGGGGAAATCTGGACTTTTGCTCGAGGCCGGGGTGGGGCGGGGGGACTCACAATTCTTCTGCCGGCGAGCTCCAGAGCGCTCCTGCTGAAGCTCCCAGCAAGGAACTGAGAGCAGCAGGCCTCACACGAGTCAACTCAGACTTCTTCTGTCACGAGTCAACTCAGACTTCTTATGTGAGGCCTTCCGGCAGCAAAGAGAAGGTGCGCGCGAGGAGTGTGCCTCAGGCAGCTTAGGACCCGCCACTGTCTCGTCTACCACGGAGGGGAACCAGGTTTGGCCAGGGTCGCCCAGCTTCATACCTGAGCTCCTACAGGTATCCTCAGCGGTTTCTGATTACCTCAAGGAAACACAACGGGAGGAACAGGGCCCTTCCGTGGAGGCCCTTTTGGGCACAGGGACCTCTGCGTGGGATCTACTGGGTAAGTATGGCAGTACCTCAGGTAGGCCTCAGTGACCAAGGCTCTCCGGCTCACGCCTAGCTGTGTAAAGCAGTGTGGCGAACGTACGTACTGCTCCTCAGGCTGGGCCCACAGCCTAGCTTTCGCTTCTGTGAGAGTGCTGTCCCGAGTCTCTTCCTGGAGCCAGTCGTCAGCGCGGTGTCTTTTGGCACTGCAGTTCTCTCTCAGTCAAGGAGGCCGTGCGACTGACTGGCAAAGGGAGTCCGCCCAGCGCTGCTTTCGCACTCTCTTTTGGAGCGTCTTAATTTCCTCAGCACTCGAGCACGTTCACGAACACCATTCTGGCACGTCCCACATGGCGTAGAAGTCTTAGGCGTTGCCCTAGTCTGAGCTGCACTCAGAGTAACCCTCGGCTTCGCATTCCATCCAGAACCTCCTGCCTGAAGTCACCACGCCTCCTAGAGGAAGTCGGCTTGCGTTCTGACTGCAGTTTAAGTCCTGTTCTTCCTGTGGTACTGCAGGCTTTTGAATAGCCACAGGCCCAGAGGAGCAGCTACGGCGTTCCTTGGTTGAGGCAGTTCACGTGATGCAGAACACCCTACTTCGAAAAGCTGATTCAGGGAAGGAAACACAGGGTAACCTGTGTCTCTTTGGACTTGTTAGAAACCACAGTGGGGTATGCTGAGTGTGCCCATGGAAACGGGGGCCTGCTGGAACTAGCCTTGCTTTCCCATTTTGAAGGCTGCATTCATGCTGCCTTGAAGCTGCCTGACATTCCCTGCACTTGATAGGCCTGTAAACACTGTAAGAATGCTTCTGGGGAGAAAATGAATTTGCTGTCTAAACCAGGTGCTTCCGTGACTGCGGTGTGGTCAGCCTGACAAGCTCTAGCACTAAAAGGAAACTCAACGTGTGAACTTGCCTCCAGTTTAAGCCCTTAGTAGCCATGTAGATACGGAGGCATGCAGCTCTTTCCATGAGTTCTTATTCGCTTACTTGCTTTATTTTAAAGGAATTACACTTCTGAGGACTCCTAGGCCTCTCGGGTATGCATCATTTCCCCTCCAAGTTCACTGAGTACCTCCAGAGCCCTGTGGGCTGGCTGCGAAACTTCGAGTCCCATTTGTTGATCCCTCGGAGGCCCTCTGTGCGTGCCTAGAGACGGGCAAACACTGTTCGTTCCTTGAGGAGAGCTACATTTCCAGAGCCCTCGACCGGCCTTAGGACAACATTGCTGGTGAGTCCGAAGTGCCCAGGAAGACTTTGTCATGGCCCTGGTGTGAGCTGCCATGTGATAACACTCTGCTTTGAATGCTTCGGGGCCCTCGTACCTGGAGTCGCTCTGCTCGAGGAGAAAGACAGCATCTTACCATGCGGTGTCGCTGACGCCACACCCAGCAGAAACACATGCCTGGAAGTAAGGTCCTGATTTGCCGTGCAGAAGCGGAGGCGTGCAGCAGTTTCCATGAGCCGGTGGCCTGTGCTCTGCGTACCTTTAACGGCAGCACAGTTTTCTGGACACCTAGGAGGCTAGCGTGGGCACCCTGTTGCCGGCAGGAACACTGAGTACCTCCAGGCGCACCTGGGTCTGCTAAGCAACATCCAGTCCCGTAGCCGTTTAGAGCCCCTCTGTGCATGCCGAGCGTAGAGAAACGCACTGCACTCTCTTTTGAAGCATCTTAATTTCCTCAGCACTCGCGCACGTTCACGAAGACCGTTCTGGCACGTCCCACATGGCGTAGAAGTCTTACGCGTTGCCCTAGTCTGAGCAGCACTCAGAGTAACCCTCGGCTTCGCATTCCATCTAGAACCTCCTGCCTGAAATCACCGTGCCTCCTAGAGGAAGTCGGCTTGCGTTCTGACTGCAGTTTAAGTCCTGTTCTTCCTGTGGCACTGCAGGCTTTTGAATAGCCACAGGCCCAGAGGAGCAGCTACGGCGTTCCTTGGTTGAGGCAGTTCATTGATGCAGAACACTCTACTTCGAGAAGCTGATTCAGGGAAAGACACACAGGGTAACCTGTGTCTCTTTGGACTTGTTAGAAACCACAGTGGGGTATGCTGAGTGTGCCAATGGAAACGGGGGTCTGCTGGAACTAGCCTTGCTTTCTCATTTGGAAGGCTGCATTCATGCTGCGTTGAAGCTGCCTGACATTCCCTGCACTTGATAGGCCTGTAAACCCTGTAAGAATGCTTCTGGGGAGAAAATGAATTTGCTGTCTAAACCAGGTGCTTCTGCGCCTGTGGTGCGGTCACCCTGACAAGCTCTAGCGTTAAAAGGAAACTCAACGTGTGAACTTGCCTCCAGGTTAGGCCTTTAGTAATCATGTAGATACGGAGGCATGCAGCTCTTTCCATGAGTTCTTAGTCGCTTATATGCTTTATTATAAAGGAAGTACACTTCTGAGGACTCCTAGGCCTCTCGGGTATGCATCATTTCCCCTCCAAGTTCACTGAGTACATCCAGAGCCCTGTGGGCCGGCTGCGCAACTTCAAGGCCCATTTGTTGATCCCTCGGAGGCCGTCTGTGGGTGCCTAGAGATAGGCAACACACTGTTCGTTCCTTGAGGAGAGCTACATTTCCAGAGACCCAGAACGGCCTCAGGACAACATTGCTGGTGAGTCCGAAGTGCCCAGGAAGACTGTGTCATGGCCCTGGTGTGAGCTGCCATGTGATAACACTCTGCTTTGAATGTTTCGAGGCCCTCGTACCTGGAGTCACTCTGCTCGAGGAGAAAGTCAGCATCTTACCATGCGGTGTCGCTGACGGCACACCCAGCAGAAACACATGCCTGGAAGTAATGCCTTGATTTGCCGTGCAGAAGCGGACCGTGTAGCAGTTTCCATGAGCCGCTGGCCTGTGCGCTGCGTATCTTTAACGGCAGCACAGTTTTCTGGACACCTAGGAGGCTAGCGTGGACACCCTGTTGCCGGCAGGAACACTGAGAACCCCCAGGCGCACCTGGATCTGCTAAGCAACATCCAGTCCCGTAGCCCTTTAGAGCCCCTCTGTGCATGCCGAGCATAGGGAAACACACTGCACTCTCTTTTGGAGCGTCTTAATTTCCTCAGCACTCGAGCACGTTCACGAACACCATTCTGGCACGTCCCACATGGCGTAGAAGTCTTAGGCGTTGCCCTAGTCTGAGCTGCACTCAGAGTAACCCTCGGTTTCGCATTCCATCCAGGACCTCCTGCCTGAAATCACCGTTCCTCCTAGGGAAGTCGGCTTGCGTTCTGACTGCAGTTTAAGTCCTGTTCTTCCTGTGGCACTGCAGGCTTTTGAATAGCCAAGGCCCAGAGGAGCAGCTACGGCGTTCCTTGGTTGAGGCAGTTCGCTTGATGCAGAACACCCTACTTCGAGAAGCTGATTCAGGGAAGGAAACACAGGGTAACCTGTGTCTCTTTGGACTTGTTAGAAACCACAGTGGGGTATGCTGCGTGTGCCCATGGAAACGGGGGCCTGCTGGAACTAGCCTTGCTTTCCCGTTTTGAAGGCTGCCTTCATGCTGCCTTGAAGCTGCCTGACATTCCCTGCACTTGATAGGCCTGCAAACCCTGTAAGAATGCTTCTGGGGAGAAAATGAATTTGCTGTCTAAACCAGGTGCTTCCGTGACTGCGGTGTGGTCAGCCTGACAAGCTCTAGCCCTAAAAGGAAACTCAACGTGTGAACTTGCCTCCAGTTTAAGCCCTTAGTAGCCATGTAGATACGGAGGCATACATCTCTTTCCATGAGTTCTTAGTCGCTTATATGCTTTATTTTAAAGGAAGTACACTTCTGAGGACTCCTAGGCCTCTCGTGTATGCATCATTTCCCCTCCAAGTTCACTGAGTACCTCCAGACCCCTGTGTGCCGGCTGCGAAACTTCCAGTCCCATTTGTTGATCCCTCGGAGGCCGTCTGTGCGTGCCTAGAGACGGGCAACACATTGTACGTTCCTTGAGGAGAGCTACATTTCCAGAGTCCTCGACCGGCCTCAGGACAACATTGCTGCTGAGTCCGAAGTGCCCAGGCAGACTGTGTCATGGCCCTTGTGTGAGCTGCCATGTGATAACACTCTGCTTTGACTGTTTGGAGACCCTCGTACCTGCAGTCACTCTGCTCGAGGAGAAAGTCAGCATCTTGCCATGCGGTGTCGCTGACGGCACATCCAGCAGAAACACATGCCTGGAAGTAAGGCCCTGATTTACCGTGCAGAAGCGGAGGCGTGCAGCAGTTTCCATGAGCCTGTGGCCTGTGCTTTCATACCTTTAACGGCAGCACAGTTTTCTGGACACCTAGGAGGCTAGCGTTGGCACCCTGTTGCCGGCAGGAACACTGAGTACCCCCAGGCGCACCTGGGTCTGCTAAGCAACATCCAGTCCCGTAGCCCTGTAGAGCCCCTCTGTGCTTCCTGAGCGTAGGGAAACGCACTGCACTCTCTTTTGAAGCATCTTAATTTCCTCAGCACTCGGGCACGTTCACAAACACCGTTCTGGCACGTCACACATGGCGTAGAAGTCTTAGGCGTTGCCCTAGTCTGAGCTGCACTCAGAGTAACCCTCGGCTTCGCATTCCATCCAGGACCTCCTGCCTGAAGTCACCATGCCTCCTAGAGGAAGTCGGCTTGCGTTCTGACTGCAGCTTAAGTCCTGTTCTTCCTGTGGCACTGCAGGCTTTTGAATAGCCAAGGCCCAGAGGAGCAGCTATGGCGTTCCTTGGTTGAGGCAGTTCGCTTGATGCAGAACACCCTACTTTGAGAAGCTGATTCAGGGAAGGAAACACAGGGTAACCTGTGTCTCTTTGGACTTGTTAGAAACCACAGTGGGGTATGCTGAGTGTGCCCATGGAAACGGGGGCCTGCTGGAACTAGCCTTGCTTTCCCATTTTGAAGGCTGCATTCATGCTGCCTTGAAGCTGCCTGACATTCCCTGCACTTGATAGGCCTGTAATCCCGGTAAGAATGCTTCTGGGGAGAAAATGAATTTGCTGTCTAAATCAGGTGCTTCCGTGACTGCGGTGTGGTCAGCCTGACAAGCTCTAGCACTAAAAGGAAACTCAACGTGTGAACTTGCCTCCAGTTTAAGCCCTTAGTAGCCATGTAGATACGGAGGCATACAGCTCTTTCCATGAGTTCTTAGTCGCTTATATGCTTTATTTTAAAGGAAGTAAACTTCTGAGGACTCCTAGTCCTCTTGGGTATGGATCATTTCCCCTCCAAGTTCACTGAGTACCTCCAGACCCCTGTGTGCCCCCTGCGAAACTTCAAGTCCCATTTGTTGATCCCTTGGAGTCCGTCTGTGCGTTCCTAGAGACGGGCAACACACTGTACGTTCCTTGAGGAGAGCTACATTTCCAGAGACCTCGAACGGCCTCAGGACAACATTGCTGCTGAGTCCGAAGTGCTCAGAAAGACTTTGTCATGGCCCTTGTGTGAGCTGCCATGTGATAACACTCTGCTTTGAATGCTTCGAGGCCCTCGTACCTGCAGTCACTCTGCTCGAGGAGAAAGTCAGCATCTTGCCATGCGGTGTCGCTGACGGCACACCCAGCAGAAACACATGCCTGGAAGTAAGGCCCTGATTTGCCGTGCAGAAGCGGAGGCGTGCAGCAGTTTCCATGAGCCGGTGGCCTGTGCTTTCGTACCTTTAACGGCAGCACAGTTTTCTGGACACCTAGGAGGCTAGCGTGGGCACCCTGTTGCCGGCAGGAACACTGAGAACCCCCAGGCGCACCTGGGTCTGCTAAGCAACATCCAGTCCAGTAGCCCTTTAGAGCCCCTCTGTGCATGCCGAGCGTAGGGAAACGCACTGCACTCTCTTTTGGAGCGTCTTAATTTCCTCAGCACTCGCGCACGTTCACGAACACCGTTCTGGCACGTCCCACATGGCGTAGAAATCTTAGGCGTTGCCCTGGTCTGAGCTGCACTCAGAGTAACCCTCGGCTTCGCATTCCATCCAGGACCTCCTGCCTGAAGTCACCATGCCTCCTAGAGGAAGTCGGCTTGCGTTCTGACTGCAGTTTAAGTCCTGTTCTTCCTGTGGCACTGCAGGCTTTTGAATAGCCAAGGCCCAGAGGAGCAGCTACGGCGTTCCTTGGTTGAGGCAGTTCGCTTGATGCAGAACACCCTACTTCGAGAAGATGATTCAGGGAAGGAAACACAGGGTAACCTGTGTCTCTTTGGACTTGTTAGAAACCACAGTGGGTTATGCTGAGTGTGCCCATGGAAACGGGGGCCTGCTGGAACTAGCCTTGCTTTCCCGTTTTGAAGGCTGCATTCATGCTGCGTTGAAGCTGCCTGACATTCCCTGAACTTGATAGGCCTGTAAACACTGTAAGAATGCTTCTGGGGAGAAAATGAATTTGCTGTCTAAACCAGGTGCTTCTGCACCTGCGGTGTGGTCACGCTGACAAGCTCTAGCGCTAAAAGGAAACTCAACGTGTGAACTTGCCTCCAGTTTAAGCCCTTAGTACCCATGTAGATACGGACGCATGCAGCTCTTTCCGTGAGTTCTTAGTCGCTTATATGCTTTATTATAAAGGAAGAACACTTCTGAGGACTCCTAGGCCTCTCGTGTATGCATCATTTCCCCTCCAAGTTCACTGAGTACCTCCAGAGCCCTGTGGGCCGGCTGCGAAACTTCCAGTCCCATTTGTTGATCCCTCGGAGGACGTCTGTGCGTGCCTAGAGACGGGCAACACACTGTACGTTCCTTGAGGAGAGCTACATTTCCAGAGACCTCGAACGGCGTCAGGACAACATTGCTGGTGAGTCCGAAGTGCCCAGGAAGACTTTGTCATGACCCTTGTGTGAGCTGCCATGTGATAACACTCTGCTTTGACTGTTTGGAGACCCTCGTACATGCAGTCACTCTGCTCGAGGAGAAAGTCAGCATCTTGCCATGCGGTGTCGCTGACGGCACACCCAGCAGAAACACATGCCTGGAAGTAAGGCCCTGATTTGCCGTGCAGAAGCGGAGGCGTGCAGCAGTTTCCATGAGCCGGTGGCCTGTGCTTTCATACCTTTAACGGCAGCACAGTTTTCTGGACACCTAGGAGGCTAGCGTGGGCACCCTGTTGCCGGCAGGAACACTGAGTAGCCCCAGGCGCACCTGGGTCTGCTAAGCAACATCCAGTCCCGTAGCCCTGTAGAGCCCATCTGTGCTTGCCGAGCGTAGGGAAACGCACTGCACTCTCTTTTGAAGCATCTTAATTTCCTCAGGACTCGGGCACGTTCACAAACACCGTTCTGGCACGTCCCACATGGCATAGAAGTCTTAGGCGTTGCCTTAGTCTGAGCAGCACTCAGAGTAACCCTCGGCTTCACATTCCATCCAGAACCTCCTTCCTGAAATCAACGTGCCTCCTAGAGGAAGTCGGCTTGCGTTCTGACTGCAGTTTAAGTCCTGTTCTTCCTGTGGCACTGCAGGCTTTTGAATAGCCACAGGCCCAGAGGAGCAGCTACGGTGTTCCTTGGTTGAGGCAGTTCGCTTGATGCAGAACACTCGAATTCGAGAAGTTGATTCAGGGAAAGATACATAGCGTAACCTGTGTCTCTTTGGACTTGTTAGAAACCACAGTGGGGTATGCTGAGTGTGCCCATGGAAACGGGGGCCTGCTGGAACTAACCTTGCTTTCCCATTTTGAAGGCTGCATTCATGCTGCCTTGAAGCTGCCTGACATTCCCTGCTCTTGACAGGCCTGTAAACCCTGTAAGAATGCTTCTGGGGAGAAAATGAATTTACTATCTACACTAGGTGCTTCTGCGCCTGCGGTGTGGTCACCCTGACAAGCTCTAGCGCTAAAAGGAAACTCAACGTGTGAACTTGCCTCCAGTTTAGGCCCTTAGTACCCATGTAGATACGGAGGCATGCAGCTCTTTCCATGAGTTCTTAGTCGCTTATATGCTTTACTATAAAGGAAGTACACTTCTGAGGACTCCTAGGCCTCTCGGGTATGCATCATTTCCCCCCCAAGTTCACTGAGTACCTCCAGACACCTGTGGGCCAGCTGCGCAACTTCGAGGCCCATTTGTTGATCCCTCGGAGGTCATCTGTGCGTGCTTAGAGATGGGCAACACACTGTACGTTCCTTGAGGAGAGCTACATTTCCAGAGACCTCGAACGGCCTCAGGACAACATTGCTGCTGAGTCCGAAGTGCCCAGGAAGACTTTGTCATGGCCCTTGTGTGAGCTGCCATGTGATAACACACTGCTTTGAATGTTTCGAGGCCCTCGTACCTGGAGTCACTCTGCTCGAGGAGAAAGTCAGCATCTTACCATGCGGTGTCGCTGACGGCACACCCAGCAGAAACACATGCCTGGAAGTAAGGCCCTGATTTGCCGTGCAGAAGCGGAGGCGTGCAGCAGTTTCCATGAGCCGGTGGCCTGTGCTCTGCGTACCTTTAACGTGGACACCTAGGAAGCTAGCGTTGGCACCCTGTTGCCGGCAGGAACACTGAGTAGCCCCAGGCGCACCTGGGTCTGCTAAGCAACATCCAGTCCCGTAGCCCTTTAGAGCCCCTCTGTGCATGCCGAGCGTAGGGAAACGCACTGCACTCTCTTTTGGAGCGTCTTAATTTCCTCAGCACTCGCGCATGTTCACGAACACCGTTCTGGCACGTCCCACATGGCGTAGAAGTCTTAGGCGTTGCCCTAGTCTGAGTTGCACTCAGAGTAACCCTCGGCTTCGCATTCCATCCAGGACCTCCTGCCTGAAGTCACCATGCCTCCTAGAGGAAGTCGGCTTGCGTTCTGACTGCAGTTTAAGTCCTGTTCTTCCTGTGGCACTGCAGGCTTTTGAATAGCCAAGGCCCAGAGGAGCAGCTACGGCGTTCCTTGGTTGAGGCAGTTTGCTTGATGCAGAACACCCTACTTCGAGAAGCTGATTCAGGGAAGGAAACACAGGGTAACCTGTGTCTCTTTGGACTTGTTAGAAACCACAGTGGGTTATGCTGAGTGTGCCCATGGAAACGGGGGCCTGCTGGAACTAGCCTTGCTTTCCCGTTTTGAAGGCTGCATTCATGCTGCGTTGAAGCTGCCTGACATTCCCTGAACTTGATAGGCCTGTAAACCCTCTAAGAATGCTTCTGGGGAGAAAATGAATTTGCTGTCTAAATCAGGTGCTTCCGTGACTGCGGTGTGGTCAGCCTGACAAGCTCTAGCACTAAAAGGAAACTCAACGTGTGAACTTGCCTCCAGTTTAAGCCCTTAGTAGCCATGTAGATACGGAGGCATACAGCTCTTTCCATGAGTTCTTAGTCGCTTATATGCTTTATTTTAAAGGAAGTACACTTCTGAGGACTCCTAGGCCTCTCGTGTATGTATCATTTCCCCTCCAAGTTCACTGAGTACCTCCAGACCCCTGTGTGCCGGCTGCGAAACTTCCAGTCCCATTTGTTGATCCCTCGGAGGCCGTCTGTGCGTGCCTAGAGACGGGCAACACACTGTACGTTCCTTGAGGAGAGCTACATTTCCAGAGTCCTCGAATGGCCTCAGGACAACATTGCTGCTGAGTCCGAAGTGCTCAGGAAGACTTTGTCATGGCCCTAGTGTGAGCTGCCATGTGATAACACTCTGCTTTGCATGCTTCGAGGCCCTCGTACCTGCTGTCACTCTGCTCGAGGAGAAAGTCAGCATCTTGCCATGCGGTGTCGCTGACGGCACACCCAGCAGAAACACATGCCTGGAAGTAAGGCCCTGATTTGCCGTGCAGAAGCGGAGGCGTGCAGCAGTTTCCATGAGCCGGTGGCCTGTGCTCTGCGTACCTTTAACGTGGACACCTGGGAAGCTAGCGTGGGCACCCTGTTGCCGGCAGGAACACTGAGTAGCCCCAGGCGCACCTGGGTCTGCTAAGCAACATCCAGTCCAGTAGCCCTTTAGAGCCCCTCTGTGCATGCCGAGCGTAGGGAAACGCACTGCACTCTCTTTTGGAGCGTCTTAATTTCCTCAGCACTCGCGCACGTTCACGAACACCGTTCTGGCACGTCCCACATTGCGTAGAAGTCTTAGGCGTTGCCCTAGTCTGAGCTGCACTCAGAGTAACCCTCGGCTTCGCATTCCATCCAGGACCTCCTGCCTGAAGTCACCATGCCTCCTAGAGGAAGTCGGCTTGCGTTCTGACTGCAGTTTAAGTCCTGTTCTTCCTGTGGCACTGCAGGCTTTTGAATAGCCACAGGCCCAGAGGAGCAGCTACGGCGTTCCTTGGTTGAGGCAGTTCGCTTGATGCAGAACACTCGAATTCGAGAAGTTGATTCAGGGAAAGATACATAGGGTAACCTGCGTCTCTTTGGACTTGTTAGAAACCACAGTGGGGTATGCTGAGTGTGCCCATGGAAACGGGGGCCTGCTGGAACTAGCCTTGCTTTCCCATTTTGAAGGCTGCATTCATGCTGCCTTGAAGCTGCCTGACATTCCCTGCTCTTGACAGGCCTGTAAACCCTGTAAGAATGCTTCTGGGGAGAAAATGAATTTGCTGTCTAAACCAGGTGCTTCCGTGACTGCGGTGTGGTCAGCCTGACAAGCTCTAGCACTAAAAGGAAACTCAACGTGTGAACTTGCCTCCAGTTTAAGCCCTTAGTACCCATGTAGATACGGAGGCATACAGCTCTTTCCGTGAGTTCTTAGTCGCTTATATGCTTTATTTTAAAGGAAGAACACTTCTGAGGACTCCTAGGCCTCTCGTGTATGCATCATTTCCCCTCCAAGTTCACTGAGTACCTCCAGAGCCCTGTGGGCGGCTCCGAAACTTCCAGACCCATTTGTTGATCCCTCGGAGGCCGTCTGTGCGTGCCTAGAGACAGGCAACACACTGTACGTTCCTTGAGGAGAGTTACATTTCCAGAGTCCTCGAACGGCCTCAGGACAACATTGCTGCTGAGTCCGAAGTGCCCAGGAAGACTTTGTCATGGCCCTTGTGTGAGCTGCCATGAGATAACACTAAGCTTTGACTGTTTCGAGGCCTTCGTACCTGCAGTCACTCTGCTCGAGGAGAAAGTCAGCATCTTGCCATGCCGTGTCGCTGACGGCACACCCAGCAGAAACACATGCCTGGAAGTAAGGCCCTGATTTGCCGTGCAGAAGCGGAGGCGTGCAGCAATTTCCATGAGCCGGTGGCCTGTGCTCTGCGTACCTTTAACGGCAGCAAAGTTTTCTAGACACCTAGGAGGCTAGCGTTGGCACCCTGTTGCCGGCAGGAACACTGAGTACCCCCAGGCGCACCTGGGTCTGCTAAGCAACATCCAGTCCCGTAGCCCTGTAGAGCCCCTCTGTGCTTCCCGAGCGTAGGGAAACGCACTGCACTCTCTTTTGAAGCATCTTAATTTCCTCAGCACTCGGGCACGTTCACAAACACCGTTCTGGCACGTCACACATGGCGTAGAAGTCTTAGGCGTTGCCCTAGTCTGAGCTGCACTCAGAGTAACCCTCGGCTTCGCATTCCATCCAGGACCTCCTGCCTGAAGTCACCATGCCTCCTAGAGGAAGTCGGCTTGCGTTCTGACTGCAGCTTAAGTCCTGTTCTTCCTGTGGCACTGCAGGCTTTTGAATAGCCAAGGCCCAGAGGAGCAGCTATGGCGTTCCTTGGTTGAGGCAGTTCGCTTGATGCAGAACACCCTACTTTGAGAAGCTGATTCAGGGAAGGAAACACAGGGTAACCTGTGTCTCTTTGGACTTGTTAGAAACCACAGTGGGGTATGCTGAGTGTGCCCATGGAAACGGGGGCCTGCTGGAACTAGCCTTGCTTTCCCATTTTGAAGGCTGCATTCATGCTGCCTTGAAGCTGCCTGACATTCCCTGCACTTGATAGGCCTGTAATCCCGGTAAGAATGCTTCTGGGGAGAAAATGAATTTGCTGTCTAAGCCAGGTGCTTCCGTGACTGCGGTGTGGTCAGCCTGACAAGCTCTAGCACTAAAAGGAAACTCAACGTGTGAACTTGCCTCCAGTTTAAGCCCTTAGTAGCCATGTAGATACGGAGGCATACAGCTCTTTCCATGAGTTCTTAGTCGCTTATATGCTTTATTTTAAAGGAAGTAAACTTCTGAGGACTCCTAGTCCTCTTGGGTATGGATCATTTCCCCTCCAAGTTCACTGAGTACCTCCAGACCCCTGTGTGCCCCCTGCGAAACTTCAAGTCCCATTTGTTGATCCCTTGGAGTCCGTCTGTGCGTTCCTAGAGACGGGCAACACACTGTACGTTCCTTGAGGAGAGCTACATTTCCAGAGACCTCGAACGGCCTCAGGACAACATTGCTGCTGAGTCCGAAGTGCTCAGAAAGACTTTGTCATGGCCCTTGTGTGAGCTGCCATGTGATAACACTCTGCTTTGAATGCTTCGAGGCCCTCGTACCTGCAGTCACTCTGCTCGAGGAGAAAGTCAGCATCTTGCCATGCGGTGTCGCTGACGGCACACCCAGCAGAAACACATGCCTGGAAGTAAGGCCCTGATTTGCCGTGCAGAAGCGGAGGCGTGCAGCAGTTTCCATGAGCCGGTGGCCTGTGCTTTCGTACCTTTAACGGCAGCACAGTTTTCTGGACACCTAGGAGGCTAGCGTGGGCACCCTGTTGCCGGCAGGAACACTGAGAACCCCCAGGCGCACCTGGGTCTGCTAAGCAACATCCAGTCCCGTAGCCCTTTAGAGCCCCTCTGTGCATGCCGAGCGTAGGGAAACGCACTGCACTCTCTTTTGGAGCGTCTTAATTTCCTCAGCACTCGCGCACGTTCACGAACACCGTTCTGGCACGTCCCACATGGCGTAGAAATCTTAGGCGTTGCCCTGGTCTGAGCTGCACTCAGAGTAACCCTCGGCTTCGCATTCCATCCAGGACCTCCTGCCTGAAGTCACCATGCCTCCTAGAGGAAGTCGGCTTGCGTTCTGACTGCAGTTTAAGTCCTGTTCTTCCTGTGGCACTGCAGGCTTTTGAATAGCCAAGGCCCAGAGGAGCAGCTACGGCGTTCCTTGGTTGAGGCAGTTCGCTTGATGCAGAACACCCTACTTCGAGAAGCTGATTCAGGGAAGGAAACACAGGGTAACCTGTGTCTCTTTGGACTTGTTAGAAACCACAGTGGGTTATGCTGAGTGTGCCCATGGAAACGGGGGCCTGCTGGAACTAGCCTTGCTTTCCCGTTTTGAAGGCTGCATTCATGCTGCGTTGAAGCTGCCTGACATTCCCTGAACTTGATAGGCCTGTAAACACTGTAAGAATGCTTCTGGGGAGAAAATGAATTTGCTGTCTAAACCAGGTGCTTCTGCACCTGCGGTGTGGTCACGCTGACAAGCTCTAGCGCTAAAAGGAAACTCAACGTGTGAACTTGCCTCCAGTTTAAGCCCTTAGTACCCATGTAGATACGGACGCATGCAGCTCTTTCCGTGAGTTCTTAGTCGCTTATATGCTTTATTATAAAGGAAGAACACTTCTGAGGACTCCTAGGCCTCTCGTGTATGCATCATTTCCCCTCCAAGTTCACTGAGTACCTCCAGAGCCCTGTGGGCCGGCTGCGAAACTTCCAGTCCCATTTGTTGATCCCTCGGAGGCCGTCTGTGCGTGCTTAGAGACGGGCAACACACTGTACGTTCCTTGAGGAGAGCTACATTTCCAGAGACCTCGAACGGCGTCAGGACAACATTGCTGGTGAGTCCGAAGTGCCCAGGAAGACTTTGTCATGACCCTTGTGTGAGCTGCCATGTGATAACACTCTGCTTTGACTGTTTGGAGACCCTCGTACATGCAGTCACTCTGCTCGAGGAGAAAGTCAGCATCTTGCCATGCGGTGTCGCTGACGGCACACCCAGCAGAAACACATGCCTGGAAGTAAGGCCCTGATTTGCCGTGCAGAAGCGGAGGCGTTCAGCAGTTTCCATGAGCCGGTGGCCTGTGCTCTGCGTAAGTTTAACGGCAGCACAGTTTTCTGGACACCTAGGAGGCTAGCTTGGGCACCCTGTTGCCGGCAGGAACACTGAGTACCCCCAGGCGCACCTGGGTCTGCTAAGCAACATCCAGTCCCGTAGCCCTTTAGAGCCCCTCTGTGCATGCCGAGCGTAGGGAAACGCACTGCACTCTCTTTTGGAGCGTCTTAATTTCCTCAGCACTCGCGCACGTTCACGAACACCGTTCTGGCACGTCCCACATGGCGTAGAAGTCTTAGGCGTTGCCCTAGTCTGAGCTGCACTCAGAGTAACCCTCGGCTTCGCATTCCATCCAGGACCTCCTGCCTGAAGTCACCATGCCTCCTAGAGGAAGTCGGCTTGCGTTCTGACTGCAGTTTAAGTCCTGTTCTTCCTGTGGCACTGCAGGCTTTTGAATAGCCAAGGCCCAGAGGAGCAGCTAAAGTGTTCCTTGGTTGAGGCAGTTCGCTTGATGCAGAACACCCTACTTTGAGAAGCTGATTCAGGGAAGGAAACACAGGGTAACCTGTGTCTCTTTGGACTTGTTAGAAACCACAGTGGGGTATGCTGAGTGTGCCCATGGAAACGGGGGCCTGCTGGAACTAGCCTTGCTTTCCCATTTTGAAGGCTGCATTCATGCTGCGTTGAAGCTGCCTGACATTCCCTGCACTTGATAGGCCTGTAAACACTGTAAGAATGCTTCTGGGGAGAAAATGAATTTGCTGTCTAAACCATGTGCTTCCGTGACTGCGGTGTGGTCAGCCTGACAAGCTCTAGCGTTAAAAGGAAACTCAACGTGTGAACTTGCCTCCAGCTTTGTCCTTTTGTAATCATGTAGATACGGAGGCATGCAGCTCTTTCCATGAGTTCTTAGTCGCTTATATGCTTTATTATAAAGGAAATACACTTCTGAGGACTCCTGCCCTCTAGGGTATGCATCATTACTCCACCAAGTTCACTGAGTACCTCCAGAGCCCTGTGGGCTAGCTGCGCAACTTCGAGTCCCATTTGTTGATCCCTCGGAGGCCGTCTGTGCGTGCCTAGAGATGGGCAACACACTGTACGTTCCTTGAGGAGAGCTACATTTCCAGAGACCTCGAACGGCCTCAGGAAAACATTGCTGCTGAGTCCGAAGTGCCCAGGAAGACTTTGTCATGGCCCTTGTGTGAGCTGCCATGTGATACTACTCTGCTTTGAATGCTTCGAGGCCCTCGTACCTGGAGTCACTCTACTTGAGGAGAAAGTCAGCATCTTACCATGTGGTGTCGCTGACGGCACACACCGCAGGAACACATGCCTGGATGTAAGGCCCTGATTTCCCTGCAGAAGCAGAGGCGTGCAGCAGTTTCCATGAGCCGGTGGCCTCTGCTCTGCGTACCTTTAACGGCAGCACAGTTTTCTGGACACCTAGGAGGCTAGCGTGGGCACCCTGTTGCTGGCAGGAACACTGAGTACCCCCAGCCGCACCTGGGTCTGCTAAGCAACATCCAGTCCCGTAGCCCTTTAGAGCCCCTCTGTGCATGCCGAGCGTAGGGAAACGCATGCACTCGCTTTTGGAGCATCTTAATTTCCTCACGACTCGCGCACGTTGACGAACACCGTTCTGGCACGTCCCACATGGAGTAGAAGTCTTACGCGTTGCCCTAGTCTGAGCTGCACTCAGAGTAACTCTCGGCTTTGCATTCCATCCAGAACTTCCTGCCTGAAGTCACCGTGCCTCCTGGAGGAAGTCGGCTTGCATTCTGACTGCAGTTTAAGTCCTGTTCTTCCTGTGGCACTACAGGCTTTTGAATCGCCACAGGCCCAGAGGAGCAGCTAAAGTGTTCCTTGGTTGAGGCAGTTCGCTTGATGCAGAGCAACCTACATCGAGAAGCTGATTCAGGGAAAGAAACACAGGGTAACCTGTGTCTCTTTGGACTTGTTAGAATCCACAATGGGGTATGCTGAGTGTGCCCATGGAAACGGGGGCCTGCTGGAATTAGACTTGCTTTCCCATTTTGAAGGCTGCATTCATCCTGCCTTGACGCTGCCTGACATTCCCTGCTCTTGACAGGCCTGTAAACCCTGTAAGAATGCTTCTGGGGAGAAAATGAATTTGCTGTCTAAACCAGGTGTTTCTGCGCCTGCGGTGTGGTCACCCTGACAAGCTCTAGCACTAAAAGGAAACTCAACGTGTGAACTTGCCTCCAGTTTAGGCCCTTTGTACCCGTGTATATACGGAGGCATGCAGCTCTTTCCTTGAGTTCTTAGTCCCTGTTCTGCTTTACTTTAAAGGAAGTACCACTTTGAAGAATATTAGGTCTCTCAGGAGTGCATCATTTTGCGTCCAATGTCACTGAATACCTCCAGACCCCTGTGGGCCAGCTTAGCAACATCGAGGCCCATTGGTCTGTCCGGTGGAGGCCCTCTGAGTGTGCCAAGTGACGGGAAAAACACTGCACGCTCCTTGACGAGAACTACATTTCCAGAGTCCTCGAACGGACACAGGACCCCATTTCTGGTGAGGTCGAAGTGCCCAGGAAGACTTGTCATGGCCCTTGTGTACTGCCATGAGAAAACATAGTGCTTTGGATTACCTCCCATCCGGGGGCGGCCGTGACCCAGCAAACCCTTCGGCGCTTGGCGCCCCGCCCAAGATCCCGCACGTCGCTCACAGGGACGTGGCCCCGGAGGCTTCAGGGCCCGGGGCCCGCGGTCCCTTGGGCATCGGCCCTGCCCGCCCACGCGGCGCTAGGCGCAGCCCGGCCGCAGCCCGGGCCGGCCCTCCTGCCCGACAGCAGCCGGCCCGAAGCCACCGGGAGCCACCATTGAGTCGCCACGGCCCCTCAGCCCCGGCAAGGCCACCCTTGCCCCCACAGCCCCCGCCGAGCTCAGGACCCCGCCCCTGGTGGCCGGCAGGCCCGGGGAAGCGGCCCCTGCCCTCGATCCCGCTCCCGCACCCGGCCGCGGTGACACGCCAGAGGGGCGGGGTGGTGGTGGGGCGGGGCTTTTGTCGGAGGGAGCTGTGGAGGGACACACCGGCACACAGGTGGCGGCGCCGGGGCTGGGCGCCGGTGGGGGCGGCCAGGTGCAGGTCGAGGGGCTCGCGGGCCGAAAGGACGGCAACTGGGCCCATGGCGGAGTCTGGGTCTGGAGGGCTCTCAGCCTCCATTCGCTCTGGTGCCTCGGGTCTACCGGCCCGACGCCTGGTAGCGCGACACCCCACCGGCCCACAGACGTAGCCTCCCCAGCTGTGCTCACAGCGAGTCCAACCGCAGCCTGCATCCCTCCACGGGACACTTGGATTACTCCCGCGATCCCCACGAGGTGCGGCACCCGGCGGCCGAATGGGCTGAGATCCTGCCCTTGCGGCGCCCTGTGGCCACCTCCGCCTCCCTCACGGTACTGGCCGAGGCCTCGGACCAGCGGGCCCCGGCTCCCAGCTCAGCGCTGCTCCTCCGCCCCTCTCACCTCCTGCCCGACGTCCAGGCTACCGAGCACCCTCCACCCCCGCCCACCTTCATGCCACTCAGCCGGAACCCGGGAGGCAATGCCAAATACCAGGTGTATGACAGTCTGGTGCTGAAGCGGCAACCGCAAGAGGGCCAAGCGCGGGCCAACTCGCTGCTACCTTCCACCTCGGCCTCCAGGCCCTCTCTGCACGGGAGCCAGACTGGGAAAATGAACTTACCAGCAGCAAATGGGGGCAGGGGCAGGGGGCGGCAGGGCATGGAGAGAGGAATAAAGAGCGCCAGAGTCCAGGAAACATTGGTGGTCTGTGGCTTGGAAGCGCCACTCCTTCTGCCAGCCTGGGTCCCTGCGCTTGGCTTCCTGCAATAAGAAGCCAGTGTCCCCTTGTTGGCCTGAGGGTCCCTTTGGTTTAGTGGCCACAGTTCTGCCAGCAGGCCCCTCCTGGTCCTATACCATGCACTAAGTACATCTGCAGCTGCAGACTCCAAACCCCTGGTCTCTGGGCACCTCCTCTGTGTCTCAGCTGTCCCTGTCCACAGAGAGCCTCATACAAGAAGTTGCTTCCAAACTGGGAGGTTCCACATCTGGGCAGGTCCAGCTCCAGGCCCAGTGAAGGGCATGAAGAAGGCTGAGGCTCTGGACTCCAGCCAGGCCTTCAGCAGGTCTCTGAGGCCAAGGTCTTCCTAGTCTCAAGAGGGACCAAGAGACGCAATGTGTCATTTGAACAAGTGAGTCAGCGGGCGGTGAGCGAATGAATGACCGCTCGAGGGGATGTATGCCGGCCACCGGGCCCTGTTTGACTGTCCAGGCTCAGCTTACCTGACCCTGGTTACCAGGGAATGCCACTCTGGGCCCTCCTTTTCATCCCCCTCCCTCACTGTGACCTCACCACCTGCCCCATTATGACCCAGTCTGGCTCCCAGTTAAAACTGGAGGGCAGAGGGCCCAGGCAGTCCTGGGACCAACGGCCATGGGTGAGCGAAACTACTACCGAGCCGAGCCGTTCACTGGCCCCATCCCCAGGAAATGCCAGCAGCAAGGATACTCAATTCTTCTGATCCCGGTCAGCTTCATCTTGCTCAACGTGGGGATCAACATGGTGACTATGGTCAGGGCAGGATCTGTGCAGCGCGGTTGGGGGAGCTCTGGGGTCTTGAAGGGGCTGAGGTGGGAGGGCTGCTGGGTTGTGACCGGACAAGGGTTGGATTTCAGGGCTCACCCTGCTCCCGGCCTCCCCCCTCCCCTTCTTCCCTCAACTCTGGAGGCATCTGAAGAGATTCTTGCGGGCACTTTTCAATCGTATTTTCCACAAAGGTGAGTGGGCGCCGGCGTGGGTTCAGGGGATGTGGGCCTGTCCCCTTTCTTCTATCCCTGCCTTGATTCTCAGCCCCTCAGGAACCCAGGCCCTGACCCATCTCGCCTTTCCCCACAGACAAGCAAGCCAGCTGTGTAGGCACCCATCGCATGTGCATGCGCTGCTCCGTGGATCCCAAGAACCTGTGCTCAAGAGTTTCTTCCCACTTCAGCCATCGCCCAAGCTTCCTGCTCGGGCAGGTAAACCACCTTGACTACTGCCAGCAGCGGGGCTCGGCGGGGGCGGAGCCGGCGGCCCCCCCGCCGCGGGCGAGTAAAGGAGAAGGCGGGCGGAGCGGGAGGCAAAAAGCCTACAGCACCCGGTATTCCCAGGCGGTCTCCCATCCAAGTACTAACCAGGCCCGACCCTGCTTAGCTTCCGAGATCAGACGAGATCGGGTGCGTTCAGGGTGGTATGGCCATAGACGGGGGCGGGGGCCGACGGCTGCCTCTTGAGGCCCAGTTTCGCTGGCGCTGGCGCCTTAACGCCAGCCTGGCGGCCAGCCCGCCCCGGCAGGGCCCCCTCGCCCGCCCAGGCAGGGGGAACGGAGGTCTCGGGTATCGGGCGGCGGCGGAGGGTTTGGCGACCACCTCCCAGCCCAGGGCGGCCGTGACCCAGCAAACCCTTCGGCGCTTGGAGCCCCGCCCAAGATCCCGCACGTCGCTCACAGGGACGTGGCCCCGGAGGCTTCAGGGCCCGGGGCCCGCGGTCCCTTGGGCATCGGCCCTGCCCGCCCACGCGGCGCTAGGCGCAGCCCGGCCGCAGCCCGGGCCGGCCCTCCTGCCCGACAGCAGCCGGCCCGAAGCCACCGGGAGCCACCATTGAGTCGCCACGGCCCCTCAGCCCCGGCAAGGCCACCCTTGCCCCCACAGCCCCCGCCGAGCTCAGGACCCCGCCCCTGGTGGCCGGCAGGCCCGGGGAAGCGGCCCCTGCCCTCGATCCCGCTCCCGCACCCGGCCGCGGTGACACGCCAGAGGGGCGGGGTGGTGGTGGGGCGGGGCTTTTGTCGGAGGGAGCTGTGGAGGGACACACCGGCACACAGGTGGCGGCGCCGGGGCTGGGCGCCGGTGGGGGCGGCCAGGTGCAGGTCGAGGGGCTCGCGGGCCGAAAGGACGGCAACTGGGCCCGCGGCGGAGTCTGGGTCCGGGCCAGCCACGCCGGGAGCGTCTGGGGTGCGGCTGCCTTCCAGGGCCGCCTTCTGGCCGCCTGGCCGGCCGGGCCGGCGGGGAGCGCCCCGCCGGCGCGCGCCGTGGTGGGAGGGGCCTGAGGAGGTGGGGCCTGCAGCGGGGTCCGGCGGGGGCGGAGCCGGCGGCCCCCGCCGCGGGCGAGTAAAGGAGAAGGCGGGCGGAGCGGGAGGCAAAAAGCCTACAGCACCCGGTATTCCCAGGCGGTCTCCCATCCAAGTACTAACCAGGCCCGACCCTGCTTAGCTTCCGAGATCAGACGAGATCGGGCGCGTTCAGGGTGGTATGGCCGTAGACGGGGGCGGGGGGCCGCGGGCGGCCTCTTGAGGCCCAGTTTCGCTGGCGCTGGCGCCTTATCGCCAGCCTGGCGGCCAGCCCGCCCCGGCAGGGCCCCCTCGCCCGCCCAGGCAGGGGGAACGGAGGTCTCGGGTATCGGGCGGCGGCGGAGGGTTTGGCGACCACCTCCCAGCCCAGGGCGGCCGTGACCCAGCAAACCCTTCGGCGCTTGGCGCCCCGCCCAAGATCCCGCACGTCGCTCACAGGGACGTGGCCCCGGAGGCTTCAGGGCCCGGGGCCCGCGGTCCCTTGGGCATCGGCCCTGCCCGCCCACGCGGCGCTAGGCGCAGCCCGGCCGCAGCCCGGGCCGGCCCTCCTGCCCGACAGCAGCCGGCCCGAAGCCACCGGGAGCCACCATTGAGTCGCCACGGCCCCTCAGCCCCGGCAAGGCCACCCTTGCCCCCACAGCCCCCGCCGAGCTCAGGACCCCGCCCCTGGTGGCCGGCAGGCCCGGGGAAGCGGCCCCTGCCCTCGATCCCGCTCCCGCACCCGGCCGCGGTGACACGCCAGAGGGGCGGGGTGGTGGTGGGGCGGGGCTTTTGTCGGAGGGAGCTGTGGAGGGACACACCGGCACACAGGTGGCGGCGCCGGGGCTGGGCGCCGGTGGGGGCGGCCAGGTGCAGGTCGAGGGGCTCGCGGGCCGAAAGGACGGCAACTGGGCCCGCGGCGGAGTCTGGGTCCGGGCCAGCCACGCCGGGAGCGTCTGGGGTGCGGCTGCCTTCCAGGGCCGCCTTCTGGCCGCCTGGCCGGCCGGGCCGGCGGGGAGCGCCCCGCCGGCGCGCGCCGTGGTGGGAGGGGCCTGAGGAGGTGGGGCCTGCAGCGGGGTCCGGCGGGGGCGGAGCCGGCGGCCCCCGCCGCGGGCGAGTAAAGGAGAAGGCGGGCGGAGCGGGAGGCAAAAAGCCTACAGCACCCGGTATTCCCAGGCGGTCTCCCATCCAAGTACTAACCAGGCCCGACCCTGCTTAGCTTCCGAGATCAGACGAGATCGGGCGCGTTCAGGGTGGTATGGCCGTAGACGGGGGCGGGGGGCCGCGGGCGGCCTCTTGAGGCCCAGTTTCGCTGGCGCTGGCGCCTTATCGCCAGCCTGGCGGCCAGCCCGCCCCGGCAGGGCCCCCTCGCCCGCCCAGGCAGGGGGAACGGAGGTCTCGGGTATCGGGCGGCGGCGGAGGGTTTGGCGACCACCTCCCAGCCCAGGGCGGCCGTGACCCAGCAAACCCTTCGGCGCTTGGCGCCCCGCCCAAGATCCCGCACGTCGCTCACAGGGACGTGGCCCCGGAGGCTTCAGGGCCCGGGGCCCGCGGTCCCTTGGGCATCGGCCCTGCCCGCCCACGCGGCGCTAGGCGCAGCCCGGCCGCAGCCCGGGCCGGCCCTCCTGCCCGACAGCAGCCGGCCCGAAGCCACCGGGAGCCACCATTGAGTCGCCACGGCCCCTCAGCCCCGGCAAGGCCACCCTTGCCCCCACAGCCCCCGCCGAGCTCAGGACCCCGCCCCTGGTGGCCGGCAGGCCCGGGGAAGCGGCCCCTGCCCTCGATCCCGCTCCCGCACCCGGCCGCGGTGACACGCCAGAGGGGCGGGGTGGTGGTGGGGCGGGGCTTTTGTCGGAGGGAGCTGTGGAGGGACACACCGGCACACAGGTGGCGGCGCCGGGGCTGGGCGCCGGTGGGGGCGGCCAGGTGCAGGTCGAGGGGCTCGCGGGCCGAAAGGACGGCAACTGGGCCCATGGCGGAGTCTGGGTCTGGAGGGCTCTGAGCCTCCATTCGCTCTGGTGCCTCGGGTCTACCGGCCCGACGCCTGGTAGCGCGACACCCCACCGGCCCACAGACGTAGCCTCCCCAGCTGTGCTCACAGCGAGTCCAACCGCAGCCTGCATCCCTCCACGGGACACTTGGATTACTCCCGCGATCCCCACGAGGTGCGGCACCCGGCGGCCGAATGGGCTGAGATCCTGCCCTTGCGGCGCCCTGTGGCCACCTCCGCCTCCCTCACGGTACTGGCCGAGGCCTCGGACCAGTGGGCCCCGGCTCCCAGCTCAGCGCTGCTCCTCCGCCCCTCTCACCTCCTGCCCGACGTCCAGGCTACCGAGCACCCTCCACCCCCGCCCACCTTCATGCCACTCAGCCGGAACCCGGGAGGCAATGCCAAATACCAGGTGTATGACAGTCTGGTGCTGAAGCGGCAACAGCAGGAGGGCCAAGCGCGGGCCAACTCGCTGCTACCTTCCACCTCGGCCTCCAGGCCCTCTCTGCACGGGAGCCAGACTGGGAAAATGAACTTACCAGCAGCAAATGGGGTCAGGGGCAGGGGGCGGCAGGGCATGGAGAGAGGAATAAAGAGCGCCAGAGTCCAGGAAACATTGGTGGTCTGTGGCTTGGAAGCGCCACTCCTTCTGCCAGCCTGGGTCCCTGCGCTTGGCTTCCTGCAATAAGAAGCCAGTGTCCCCTTGTTGGCCTGAGGGTCCCTTTGGTTTAGTGGCCACAGTTCTGCCAGCAGACCCCTCCTGGTCCTATACCATGCACTAAGTACATCTGCAGCTGCAGACTCCAAACCCCTGGTCTCTGGGCACCTCCTCTGTGTCTCAGCTGTCCCTGTCCACAGAGAGCCTCATACAAGAAGTTGCTTCCAAACTGGGAGGTTCCACATCTGGGCAGGTCCAGCTCCAGGCCCAGTGAAGGGCATGAAGAAGGCTGAGGCTCTGGACTCCAGCCAGGCCTTCAGCAGGCCTCTGAGGCCAAGGTCTTCCTAGTCTCAAGAGGGGCCAAGAGACGCAATGTGTCATTTGAACAAGTGAGTCAGCGGGCGGTGAGCGAATGAATGACCGCTCGAGGGGATGTATGCCGGCCACCGGGCCCTGTTTGACTGTCCAGGCTCAGCTTACCTGACCCTGGTTACCAGGGAATGCCACTCTGGGCCCTCCTTTTCATCCCCCTCCCTCACTGTGACCTCACCACCTGCCCCATTATGACCCAGTCTGGCTCCCAGTTAAAACTGGAGGGCAGAGGGCCCAGGCAGTCCTGGGACCAACGGCCATGGGTGAGCGAAACTACTACCGAGCCGAGCCGTTCACTGGCCCCATCCCCAGGAAATGCCAGCAGCAAGGATACTCAATTCTTCTGATCCCGGTCAGCTTCATCTTGCTCAACGTGGGGATCAACATGGTGACTATGGTCAGGGCAGGATCTGTGCAGCGCGGTTGGGGGAGCTCTGGGGTCTTGAAGGGGCTGAGGTGGGAGGGCTGCTGGGGTGTGACCGGACAAGGGTTGGATTTCAGGGCTCACCCTGCTCCCGGCCTCCCCCCTCCCCTTCTTCCCTCAACTCTGGAGGCATCTGAAGAGATTCTTGCGGGCACTTTTCAATCGTATTTTCCACAAAGGTGAGTGGGCGCCGGCGTGGGTTCAGGGGATGTGGGCCTGTCCCCTTTCTTCTATCCCTGCCTTGATTCTCAGCCCCTCAGGAACCCAGGCCCTGACCCATCTCGCCTTTCCCCACAGACAAGCAAGCCAGCTGTGTAGGCACCCATCGCATGTGCATGCGCTGCTCCGTGGATCCCAAGAACCTGTGCTCAAGAGTTTCTTCCCACTTCAGCCATCGCCCAAGCTTCCTGCTCGGGCAGGTAAACCACCTTGACTACTGCCAGCAGCGGGGCTCGGCGGGGGCGGAGCCGGCGGCCCCCCCGCCGCGGGCGAGTAAAGGAGAAGGCGGGCGGAGCGGGAGGCAAAAAGCCTACAGCACCCGGTATTCCCAGGCGGTCTCCCATCCAAGTACTAACCAGGCCCGACCCTGCTTAGCTTCCGAGATCAGACGAGATCGGGCGCGTTCAGGGTGGTATGGCCGTAGACGGGGGCGGGGGGCCGCGGGCGGCCTCTTGAGGCCCAGTTTCGCTGGCGCTGGCGCCTAAACGCCAGCCTGGCGGCCAGCCCGCCCCGGCAGGGCCCCCTCGCCCGCCCAGGCAGGGGGAACGGAGGTCTCGGGTATCGGGCGGCGGCGGAGGGTTTGGCGACCACCTCCCAGCCCAGGGCGGCCGTGACCCAGCAAACCCTTCGGCGCTTGGCGCCCCGCCCAAGATCCCGCACGTCGCTCACAGGGACGTGGCCCCGGAGGCTTCAGGGCCCGGGGCCCGCGGTCCCTTGGGCATCGGCCCTGCCCGCCCACGCGGCGCTAGGCGCAGCCCGGCCGCAGCCCGGGCCGGCCCTCCTGCCCGACAGCAGCCGGCCCGAAGCCACCGGGAGCCACCATTGAGTCGCCACGGCCCCTCAGCCCCGGCAAGGCCACCCTTGCCCCCACAGCCCCCGCCGAGCTCAGGACCCCGCCCCTGGTGGCCGGCAGGCCCGGGGAAGCGGCCCCTGCCCTCGATCCCGCTCCCGCACCCGGCCGCGGTGACACGCCAGAGGGGCGGGGTGGTGGTGGGGCGGGGCTTTTGTCGGAGGGAGCTGTGGAGGGACACACCGGCACACAGGTGGCGGCGCCGGGGCTGGGCGCCGGTGGGGGCGGCCAGGTGCAGGTCGAGGGGCTCGCGGGCCGAAAGGACGGCAACTGGGCCCGCGGCGGAGTCTGGGTCCGGGCCAGCCACGCCGGGAGCGTCTGGGGTGCGGCTGCCTTCCAGGGCCGCCTTCTGGCCGCCTGGCCGGCCGGGCCGGCGGGGAGCGCCCCGCCGGCGCGCGCCGTGGTGGGAGGGGCCTGAGGAGGTGGGGCCTGCAGCGGGGTCCGGCGGGGGCGGAGCCGGCGGCCCCCGCCGCGGGCGAGTAAAGGAGAAGGCGGGCGGAGCGGGAGGCAAAAAGCCTACAGCACCCGGTATTCCCAGGCGGTCTCCCATCCAAGTACTAACCAGGCCCGACCCTGCTTAGCTTCCGAGATCAGACGAGATCGGGCGCGTTCAGGGTGGTATGGCCGTAGACGGGGGCGGGGGCCGACGGCTGCCTCTTGAGGCCCAGTTTCGCTGGCGCTGGCGCCTTAACGCCAGCCTGGCGGCCAGCCCGCCCCGGCAGGGCCCCCTCGCCCGCCCAGGCAGGGGGAACGGAGGTCTCGGGTATCGGGCGGCGGCGGAGGGTTTGGCGACCACCTCCCAGCCCAGGGCGGCCGTGACCCAGCAAACCCTTCGGCGCTTGGCGCCCCGCCCAAGATCCCGCACGTCGCTCACAGGGACGTGGCCCCGGAGGCTTCAGGGCCCGGGGCCCGCGGTCCCTTGGGCATCGGCCCTGCCCGCCCACGCGGCGCTAGGCGCAGCCCGGCCGCAGCCCGGGCCGGCCCTCCTGCCCGACAGCAGCCGGCCCGAAGCCACCGGGAGCCACCATTGAGTCGCCACGGCCCCTCAGCCCCGGCAAGGCCACCCTTGCCCCCACAGCCCCCGCCGAGCTCAGGACCCCGCCCCTGGTGGCCGGCAGGCCCGGGGAAGCGGCCCCGCCCTCGATCCCGCTCCCGCACCCGGCCGCGGTGACACGCCAGAGGGGCGGGGTGGTGGTGGGGCGGGGCTTTTGTCGGAGGGAGCTGTGGAGGGACACACCGGCACACAGGTGGCGGCGCCGGGGCTGGGCGCCGGTGGGGGCGGCCAGGTGCAGGTCGAGGGGCTCGCGGGCCGAAAGGACGGCAACTGGGCCCGCGGCGGAGTCTGGGTCCGGGCCAGCCACGCCGGGAGCGTCTGGGGTGCGGCTGCCTTCCAGGGCCGCCTTCTGGCCGCCTGGCCGGCCGGGCCGGCGGGGAGCGCCCCGCCGGCGCGCGCCGTGGTGGGAGGGGCCTGAGGAGGTGGGGCCTGCAGCGGGGTCCGGCGGGGGCGGAGCCGGCGGCCCCCGCCGCGGGCGAGTAAAGGAGAAGGCGGGCGGAGCGGGAGGCAAAAAGCCTACAGCACCCAGTATTCCCAGGCGGTCTCCCATCCAAGTACTAACCAGGCCCGACCCTGCTTAGCTTCCGAGATCAGACGAGATCGGGCGCGTTCAGGGTGGTATGGCCGTAGACGGGGGCGGGGGGCCGCGGGCGGCCTCTTGAGGCCCAGTTTCGCTGGCGCTGGCGCCTTATCGCCAGCCTGGCGGCCAGCCCGCCCCGGCAGGGCCCCCTCGCCCGCCCAGGCAGGGGGAACGGAGGTCTCGGGTATCGGGCGGCGGCGGAGGGTTTGGCGACCACCTCCCAGCCCAGGGCGGCCGTGACCCAGCAAACCCTTCGGCGCTTGGCGCCCCGCCCAAGATCCCGCACGTCGCTCACAGGGACGTGGCCCCGGAGGCTTCAGGGCCCGGGGCCCGCGGTCCCTTGGGCATCGGCCCTGCCCGCCCACGCGGCGCTAGGCGCAGCCCGGCCGCAGCCCGGGCCGGCCCTCCTGCCCGACAGCAGCCGGCCCGAAGCCACCGGGAGCCACCATTGAGTCGCCACGGCCCCTCAGCCCCGGCAAGGCCACCCTTGCCCCCACAGCCCCCGCCGAGCTCAGGACCCCGCCCCTGGTGGCCGGCAGGCCCGGGGAAGCGGCCCCTGCCCTCGATCCCGCTCCCGCACCCGGCCGCGGTGACACGCCAGAGGGGCGGGGTGGTGGTGGGGCGGGGCTTTTGTCGGAGGGAGCTGTGGAGGGACACACCGGCACACAGGTGGCGGCGCCGGGGCTGGGCGCCGGTGGGGGCGGCCAGGTGCAGGTCGAGGGGCTCGCGGGCCGAAAGGACGGCAACTGGGCCCATGGCGGAGTCTGGGTCTGGAGGGCTCTGAGCCTCCATTCGCTCTGGTGCCTCGGGTCTACCGGCCCGACGCCTGGTAGCGCGACACCCCACCGGCCCACAGACGTAGCCTCCCCAGCTGTGCTCACAGCGAGTCCAACCGCAGCCTGCATCCCTCCACGGGACACTTGGATTACTCCCGCGATCCCCACGAGGTGCGGCACCCGGCGGCCGAATGGGCTGAGATCCTGCCCTTGCGGCGCCCTGTGGCCACCTCCGCCTCCCTCACGGTACTGGCCGAGGCCTCGGACCAGTGGGCCCCGGCTCCCAGCTCAGCGCTGCTCCTCCGCCCCTCTCACCTCCTGCCCGACGTCCAGGCTACCGAGCACCCTCCACCCCCGCCCACCTTCATGCCACTCAGCCGGAACCCGGGAGGCAATGCCAAATACCAGGTGTATGACAGTCTGGTGCTGAAGCGGCAACAGCAGGAGGGCCAAGCGCGGGCCAACTCGCTGCTACCTTCCACCTCGGCCTCCAGGCCCTCTCTGCACGGGAGCCAGACTGGGAAAATGAACTTACCAGCAGCAAATGGGGTCAGGGGCAGGGGGCGGCAGGGCATGGAGAGAGGAATAAAGAGCGCCAGAGTCCAGGAAACATTGGTGGTCTGTGGCTTGGAAGCGCCACTCCTTCTGCCAGCCTGGGTCCCTGCGCTTGGCTTCCTGCAATAAGAAGCCAGTGTCCCCTTGTTGGCCTGAGGGTCCCTTTGGTTTAGTGGCCACAGTTCTGCCAGCAGGCCCCTCCTGGTCCTATACCATGCACTAAGTACATCTGCAGCTGCAGACTCCAAACCCCTGGTCTCTGGGCACCTCCTCTGTGTCTCAGCTGTCCCTGTCCACAGAGAGCCTCATACAAGAAGTTGCTTCCAAACTGGGAGGTTCCACATCTGGGCAGGTCCAGCTCCAGGCCCAGTGAAGGGCATGAAGAAGGCTGAGGCTCTGGACTCCAGCCAGGCCTTCAGCAGGCCTCTGAGGCCAAGGTCTTCCTAGTCTCAAGAGGGGCCAAGAGACGCAATGTGTCATTTGAACAAGTGAGTCAGCGGGCGGTGAGCGAATGAATGACCGCTCGAGGGGATGTATGCCGGCCACCGGGCCCTGTTTGACTGTCCAGGCTCAGCTTACCTGACCCTGGTTACCAGGGAATGCCACTCTGGGCCCTCCTTTTCATCCCCCTCCCTCACTGTGACCTCACCACCTGCCCCATTATGACCCAGTCTGGCTCCCAGTTAAAACTGGAGGGCAGAGGGCCCAGGCAGTCCTGGGACCAACGGCCATGGGTGAGCGAAACTACTACCGAGCCGAGCCGTTCACTGGCCCCATCCCCAGGAAATGCCAGCAGCAAGGATACTCAATTCTTCTGATCCCGGTCAGCTTCATCTTGCTCAACGTGGGGATCAACATGGTGACTATGGTCAGGGCAGGATCTGTGCAGCGCGGTTGGGGGAGCTCTGGGGTCTTGAAGGGGCTGAGGTGGGAGGGCTGCTGGGGTGTGACCGGACAAGGGTTGGATTTCAGGGCTCACCCTGCTCCCGGCCTCCCCCCTCCCCTTCTTCCCTCAACTCTGGAGGCATCTGAAGAGATTCTTGCGGGCACTTTTCAATCGTATTTTCCACAAAGGTGAGTGGGCGCCGGCGTGGGTTCAGGGGATGTGGGCCTGTCCCCTTTCTTCTATCCCTGCCTTGATTCTCAGCCCCTCAGGAACCCAGGCCCTGACCCATCTCGCCTTTCCCCACAGACAAGCAAGCCAGCTGTGTAGGCACCCATCGCATGTGCATGCGCTGCTCCGTGGATCCCAAGAACCTGTGCTCAAGAGTTTCTTCCCACTTCAGCCATCGCCCAAGCTTCCTGCTCGGGCAGGTAAACCACCTTGACTACTGCCAGCAGCGGGGCTCGGCGGGGGCGGAGCCGGCGGCCCCCCCGCCGCGGGCGAGTAAAGGAGAAGGCGGGCGGAGCGGGAGGCAAAAAGCCTACAGCACCCGGTATTCCCAGGCGGTCTCCCATCCAAGTACTAACCAGGCCCGACCCTGCTTAGCTTCCGAGATCAGACGAGATCGGGCGCGTTCAGGGTGGTATGGCCGTAGACGGGGGCGGGGGGCCGCGGGCGGCCTCTTGAGGCCCAGTTTCGCTGGCGCTGGCGCCTAAACGCCAGCCTGGCGGCCAGCCCGCCCCGGCAGGGCCCCCTCGCCCGCCCAGGCAGGGGGAACGGAGGTCTCGGGTATCGGGCGGCGGCGGAGGGTTTGGCGACCACCTCCCAGCCCAGGGCGGCCGTGACCCAGCAAACCCTTCGGCGCTTGGCGCCCCGCCCAAGATCCCGCACGTCGCTCACAGGGACGTGGCCCCGGAGGCTTCAGGGCCCGGGGCCCGCGGTCCCTTGGGCATCGGCCCTGCCCGCCCACGCGGCGCTAGGCGCAGCCCGGCCGCAGCCCGGGCCGGCCCTCCTGCCCGACAGCAGCTGGCCCGAAGCCACTGGGAGCCACCATTGAGTCGCCACGGGCCCTGAGCCCCGGCAAGGCCACCCTTGCCCCCACAGCCCCCGCCGAGCTCAGGACCCCGCCCCTGGTGGCCGGCAGGCCCGGGGAAGCGGCCCCTGCCCTCAATGCCGCTCCAGCACCCAACCGCGGTGACACGCCAGGGGGGTGGGGTGGTGGTGGGGCGGGGCTTTTGTCGGAGGGAGCTGTGGAGGGACACACCGGCACACAGGTGGCGGCGCCGGGGCTGGGCGCCGGTGGGGGCGGCCAGGTGCAGGTCGAGGGGCTCGCGGGCCGAAAGGACGGCAACTGGGCCCGCGGCGGAGTCTGGGTCCGGGCCAGCCACGCCGGGAGCGTCTGGGGTGCGGCTGCCTTCCAGGGCCGCCTTCTGGCCGCCTGGCCGGCCGGGCCGGCGGGGAGCGCCCCGCCGGCGCGCGCCGTGGTGGGAGGGGCCTGAGGAGGTGGGGCCTGCAGCGGGGTCCGGCGGGGGCGGAGCCGGCGGCCCCCGCCGCGGGCGAGTAAAGGAGAAGGCGGGCGGAGCGGGAGGCAAAAAGCCTACAGCACCCGGTATTCCCAGGCGGTCTCCCATCCAAGTACTAACCAGGCCCGACCCTGCTTAGCTTCCGAGATCAGACGAGATCGGGCGCGTTCAGGGTGGTATGGCCGTAGACGGGGGCGGGGGGCCGCGGGCGGCCTCTTGAGGCCCAGTTTCGCTGGCGCTGGCGCCTTATCGCCAGCCTGGCGGCCAGCCCGCCCCGGCAGGGCCCCCTCGCCCGCCCAGGCAGGGGGAACGGAGGTCTCGGGTATCGGGCGGCGGCGGAGGGTTTGGCGACCACCTCCCAGCCCAGGGCGGCCGTGACCCAGCAAACCCTTCGGCGCTTGGCGCCCCGCCCAAGATCCCGCACGTCGCTCACAGGGACGTGGCCCCGGAGGCTTCAGGGCCCGGGGCCCGCGGTCCCTTGGGCATCGGCCCTGCCCGCCCACGCGGCGCTAGGCGCAGCCCGGCCGCAGCCCGGGCCGGCCCTCCTGCCCGACAGCAGCCGGCCCGAAGCCACCGGGAGCCACCATTGAGTCGCCACGGCCCCTCAGCCCCGGCAAGGCCACCCTTGCCCCCACAGCCCCCGCCGAGCTCAGGACCCCGCCCCTGGTGGCCGGCAGGCCCGGGGAAGCGGCCCCTGCCCTCGATCCCGCTCCCGCACCCGGCCGCGGTGACACGCCAGAGGGGTGGGGTGGTGGTGGGGCGGGGCTTTTGTCGGAGGGAGCTGTGGAGGGACACACCGGCACACAGGTGGCGGCGCCGGGGCTGGGCGCCGGTGGGGGCGGCCAGGTGCAGGTCGAGGGGCTCGCGGGCCGAAAGGACGGCAACTGGGCCCATGGCGGAGTCTGGGTCTGGAGGGCTCTGAGCCTCCATTCGCTCTGGTGCCTCGGGTCTACCGGCCCGACGCCTGGTAGCGCGACACCCCACCGGCCCACAGACGTAGCCTCCCCAGCTGTGCTCACAGCGAGTCCAACCGCAGCCTGCATCCCTCCACGGGACACTTGGATTACTCCCGCGATCCCCACGAGGTGCGGCACCCGGCGGCCGAATGGGCTGAGATCCTGCCCTTGCGGCGCCCTGTGGCCACCTCCGCCTCCCTCACGGTACTGGCCGAGGCCTCGGACCAGTGGGCCCCGGCTCCCAGCTCAGCGCTGCTCCTCCGCCCCTCTCACCTCCTGCCCGACGTCCAGGCTACCGAGCACCCTCCACCCCCGCCCACCTTCATGCCACTCAGCCGGAACCCGGGAGGCAATGCCAAATACCAGGTGTATGACAGTCTGGTGCTGAAGCGGCAACAGCAGGAGGGCCAAGCGCGGGCCAACTCGCTGCTACCTTCCACCTCGGCCTCCAGGCCCTCTCTGCACGGGAGCCAGACTGGGAAAATGAACTTACCAGCAGCAAATGGGGTCAGGGGCAGGGGGCGGCAGGGCATGGAGAGAGGAATAAAGAGCGCCAGAGTCCAGGAAACATTGGTGGTCTGTGGCTTGGAAGCGCCACTCCTTCTGCCAGCCTGGGTCCCTGCGCTTGGCTTCCTGCAATAAGAAGCCAGTGTCCCCTTGTTGGCCTGAGGGTCCCTTTGGTTTAGTGGCCACAGTTCTGCCAGCAGGCCCCTCCTGGTCCTATACCATGCACTAAGTACATCTGCAGCTGCAGACTCCAAACCCCTGGTCTCTGGGCACCTCCTCTGTGTCTCAGCTGTCCCTGTCCACAGAGAGCCTCATACAAGAAGTTGCTTCCAAACTGGGAGGTTCCACATCTGGGCAGGTCCAGCTCCAGGCCCAGTGAAGGGCATGAAGAAGGCTGAGGCTCTGGACTCCAGCCAGGCCTTCAGCAGGCCTCTGAGGCCAAGGTCTTCCTAGTCTCAAGAGGGGCCAAGAGACGCAATGTGTCATTTGAACAAGTGAGTCAGCGGGCGGTGAGCGAATGAATGACCGCTCGAGGGGATGTATGCCGGCCACCGGGCCCTGTTTGACTGTCCAGGCTCAGCTTACCTGACCCTGGTTACCAGGGAATGCCACTCTGGGCCCTCCTTTTCATCCCCCTCCCTCACTGTGACCTCACCACCTGCCCCATTATGACCCAGTCTGGCTCCCAGTTAAAACTGGAGGGCAGAGGGCCCAGGCAGTCCTGGGACCAACGGCCATGGGTGAGCGAAACTACTACCGAGCCGAGCCGTTCACTGGCCCCATCCCCAGGAAATGCCAGCAGCAAGGATACTCAATTCTTCTGATCCCGGTCAGCTTCATCTTGCTCAACGTGGGGATCAACATGGTGACTATGGTCAGGGCAGGATCTGTGCAGCGCGGTTGGGGGAGCTCTGGGGTCTTGAAGGGGCTGAGGTGGGAGGGCTGCTGGGGTGTGACCGGACAAGGGTTGGATTTCAGGGCTCACCCTGCTCCCGGCCTCCCCCCTCCCCTTCTTCCCTCAACTCTGGAGGCATCTGAAGAGATTCTTGCGGGCACTTTTCAATCGTATTTTCCACAAAGGTGAGTGGGCGCCGGCGTGGGTTCAGGGGATGTGGGCCTGTCCCCTTTCTTCTATCCCTGCCTTGATTCTCAGCCCCTCAGGAACCCAGGCCCTGACCCATCTCGCCTTTCCCCACAGACAAGCAAGCCAGCTGTGTAGGCACCCATCGCATGTGCATGCGCTGCTCCGTGGATCCCAAGAACCTGTGCTCAAGAGTTTCTTCCCACTTCAGCCATCGCCCAAGCTTCCTGCTCGGGCAGGTAAACCACCTTGACTACTGCCAGCAGCGGGGCTCGGCGGGGGCGGAGCCGGCGGCCCCCCCGCCGCGGGCGAGTAAAGGAGAAGGCGGGCGGAGCGGGAGGCAAAAAGCCTACAGCACCCGGTATTCCCAGGCGGTCTCCCATCCAAGTACTAACCAGGCCCGACCCTGCTTAGCTTCCGAGATCAGACGAGATCGGGCGCGTTCAGGGTGGTATGGCCGTAGACGGGGGCGGGGGGCCGCGGGCGGCCTCTTGAGGCCCAGTTTCGCTGGCGCTGGCGCCTAAACGCCAGCCTGGCGGCCAGCCCGCCCCGGCAGGGCCCCCTCGCCCGCCCAGGCAGGGGGAACGGAGGTCTCGGGTATCGGGCGGCGGCGGAGGGTTTGGCGACCACCTCCCAGCCCAGGGCGGCCGTGACCCAGCAAACCCTTCGGCGCTTGGCGCCCCGCCCAAGATCCCGCACGTCGCTCACAGGGACGTGGCCCCGGAGGCTTCAGGGCCCGGGGCCCGCGGTCCCTTGGGCATCGGCCCTGCCCGCCCACGCGGCGCTAGGCGCAGCCCGGCCGCAGCCCGGGCCGGCCCTCCTGCCCGACAGCAGCCGGCCCGAAGCCACCGGGAGCCACCATTGAGTCGCCACGGCCCCTCAGCCCCGGCAAGGCCACCCTTGCCCCCACAGCCCCCGCCGAGCTCAGGACCCCGCCCCTGGTGGCCGGCAGGCCCGGGGAAGCGGCCCCTGCCCTCGATCCCGCTCCCGCACCCGGCCGCGGTGACACGCCAGAGGGGCGGGGTGGTGGTGGGGCGGGGCTTTTGTCGGAGGGAGCTGTGGAGGGACACACCGGCACACAGGTGGCGGCGCCGGGGCTGGGCGCCGGTGGGGGCGGCCAGGTGCAGGTCGAGGGGCTCGCGGGCCGAAAGGACGGCAACTGGGCCCGCGGCGGAGTCTGGGTCCGGGCCAGCCACGCCGGGAGCGTCTGGGGTGCGGCTGCCTTCCAGGGCCGCCTTCTGGCCGCCTGGCCGGCCGGGCCGGCGGGGAGCGCCCCGCCGGCGCGCGCCGTGGTGGGAGGGGCCTGAGGAGGTGGGGCCTGCAGCGGGGTCCGGCGGGGGCGGAGCCGGCGGCCCCCGCCGCGGGCGAGTAAAGGAGAAGGCGGGCGGAGCGGGAGGCAAAAAGCCTACAGCACCCGGTATTCCCAGGCGGTCTCCCATCCAAGTACTAACCAGGCCCGACCCTGCTTAGCTTCCGAGATCAGACGAGATCGGGCGCGTTCAGGGTGGTATGGCCGTAGACGGGGGCGGGGGCCGACGGCTGCCTCTTGAGGCCCAGTTTCGCTGGCGCTGGCGCCTTAACGCCAGCCTGGCGGCCAGCCCGCCCCGGCAGGGCCCCCTCGCCCGCCCAGGCAGGGGGAACGGAGGTCTCGGGTATCGGGCGGCGGCGGAGGGTTTGGCGACCACCTCCCAGCCCAGGGCGGCCGTGACCCAGCAAACCCTTCGGCGCTTGGCGCCCCGCCCAAGATCCCGCACGTCGCTCACAGGGACGTGGCCCCGGAGGCTTCAGGGCCCGGGGCCCGCGGTCCCTTGGGCATCGGCCCTGCCCGCCCACGCGGCGCTAGGCGCAGCCCGGCCGCAGCCCGGGCCGGCCCTCCTGCCCGACAGCAGCCGGCCCGAAGCCACCGGGAGCCACCATTGAGTCGCCACGGCCCCTCAGCCCCGGCAAGGCCACCCTTGCCCCCACAGCCCCCGCCGAGCTCAGGACCCCGCCCCTGGTGGCCGGCAGGCCCGGGGAAGCGGCCCCGCCCTCGATCCCGCTCCCGCACCCGGCCGCGGTGACACGCCAGAGGGGCGGGGTGGTGGTGGGGCGGGGCTTTTGTCGGAGGGAGCTGTGGAGGGACACACCGGCACACAGGTGGCGGCGCCGGGGCTGGGCGCCGGTGGGGGCGGCCAGGTGCAGGTCGAGGGGCTCGCGGGCCGAAAGGACGGCAACTGGGCCCGCGGCGGAGTCTGGGTCCGGGCCAGCCACGCCGGGAGCGTCTGGGGTGCGGCTGCCTTCCAGGGCCGCCTTCTGGCCGCCTGGCCGGCCGGGCCGGCGGGGAGCGCCCCGCCGGCGCGCGCCGTGGTGGGAGGGGCCTGAGGAGGTGGGGCCTGCAGCGGGGTCCGGCGGGGGCGGAGCCGGCGGCCCCCGCCGCGGGCGAGTAAAGGAGAAGGCGGGCGGAGCGGGAGGCAAAAAGCCTACAGCACCCAGTATTCCCAGGCGGTCTCCCATCCAAGTACTAACCAGGCCCGACCCTGCTTAGCTTCCGAGATCAGACGAGATCGGGCGCGTTCAGGGTGGTATGGCCGTAGACGGGGGCGGGGGGCCGCGGGCGGCCTCTTGAGGCCCAGTTTCGCTGGCGCTGGCGCCTTATCGCCAGCCTGGCGGCCAGCCCGCCCCGGCAGGGCCCCCTCGCCCGCCCAGGCAGGGGGAACGGAGGTCTCGGGTATCGGGCGGCGGCGGAGGGTTTGGCGACCACCTCCCAGCCCAGGGCGGCCGTGACCCAGCAAACCCTTCGGCGCTTGGCGCCCCGCCCAAGATCCCGCACGTCGCTCACAGGGACGTGGCCCCGGAGGCTTCAGGGCCCGGGGCCCGCGGTCCCTTGGGCATCGGCCCTGCCCGCCCACGCGGCGCTAGGCGCAGCCCGGCCGCAGCCCGGGCCGGCCCTCCTGCCCGACAGCAGCCGGCCCGAAGCCACCGGGAGCCACCATTGAGTCGCCACGGCCCCTCAGCCCCGGCAAGGCCACCCTTGCCCCCACAGCCCCCGCCGAGCTCAGGACCCCGCCCCTGGTGGCCGGCAGGCCCGGGGAAGCGGCCCCTGCCCTCGATCCCGCTCCCGCACCCGGCCGCGGTGACACGCCAGAGGGGCGGGGTGGTGGTGGGGCGGGGCTTTTGTCGGAGGGAGCTGTGGAGGGACACACCGGCACACAGGTGGCGGCGCCGGGGCTGGGCGCCGGTGGGGGCGGCCAGGTGCAGGTCGAGGGGCTCGCGGGCCGAAAGGACGGCAACTGGGCCCATGGCGGAGTCTGGGTCTGGAGGGCTCTGAGCCTCCATTCGCTCTGGTGCCTCGGGTCTACCGGCCCGACGCCTGGTAGCGCGACACCCCACCGGCCCACAGACGTAGCCTCCCCAGCTGTGCTCACAGCGAGTCCAACCGCAGCCTGCATCCCTCCACGGGACACTTGGATTACTCCCGCGATCCCCACGAGGTGCGGCACCCGGCGGCCGAATGGGCTGAGATCCTGCCCTTGCGGCGCCCTGTGGCCACCTCCGCCTCCCTCACGGTACTGGCCGAGGCCTCGGACCAGTGGGCCCCGGCTCCCAGCTCAGCGCTGCTCCTCCGCCCCTCTCACCTCCTGCCCGACGTCCAGGCTACCGAGCACCCTCCACCCCCGCCCACCTTCATGCCACTCAGCCGGAACCCGGGAGGCAATGCCAAATACCAGGTGTATGACAGTCTGGTGCTGAAGCGGCAACAGCAGGAGGGCCAAGCGCGGGCCAACTCGCTGCTACCTTCCACCTCGGCCTCCAGGCCCTCTCTGCACGGGAGCCAGACTGGGAAAATGAACTTACCAGCAGCAAATGGGGTCAGGGGCAGGGGGCGGCAGGGCATGGAGAGAGGAATAAAGAGCGCCAGAGTCCAGGAAACATTGGTGGTCTGTGGCTTGGAAGCGCCACTCCTTCTGCCAGCCTGGGTCCCTGCGCTTGGCTTCCTGCAATAAGAAGCCAGTGTCCCCTTGTTGGCCTGAGGGTCCCTTTGGTTTAGTGGCCACAGTTCTGCCAGCAGGCCCCTCCTGGTCCTATACCATGCACTAAGTACATCTGCAGCTGCAGACTCCAAACCCCTGGTCTCTGGGCACCTCCTCTGTGTCTCAGCTGTCCCTGTCCACAGAGAGCCTCATACAAGAAGTTGCTTCCAAACTGGGAGGTTCCACATCTGGGCAGGTCCAGCTCCAGGCCCAGTGAAGGGCATGAAGAAGGCTGAGGCTCTGGACTCCAGCCAGGCCTTCAGCAGGCCTCTGAGGCCAAGGTCTTCCTAGTCTCAAGAGGGGCCAAGAGACGCAATGTGTCATTTGAACAAGTGAGTCAGCGGGCGGTGAGCGAATGAATGACCGCTCGAGGGGATGTATGCCGGCCACCGGGCCCTGTTTGACTGTCCAGGCTCAGCTTACCTGACCCTGGTTACCAGGGAATGCCACTCTGGGCCCTCCTTTTCATCCCCCTCCCTCACTGTGACCTCACCACCTGCCCCATTATGACCCAGTCTGGCTCCCAGTTAAAACTGGAGGGCAGAGGGCCCAGGCAGTCCTGGGACCAACGGCCATGGGTGAGCGAAACTACTACCGAGCCGAGCCGTTCACTGGCCCCATCCCCAGGAAATGCCAGCAGCAAGGATACTCAATTCTTCTGATCCCGGTCAGCTTCATCTTGCTCAACGTGGGGATCAACATGGTGACTATGGTCAGGGCAGGATCTGTGCAGCGCGGTTGGGGGAGCTCTGGGGTCTTGAAGGGGCTGAGGTGGGAGGGCTGCTGGGGTGTGACCGGACAAGGGTTGGATTTCAGGGCTCACCCTGCTCCCGGCCTCCCCCCTCCCCTTCTTCCCTCAACTCTGGAGGCATCTGAAGAGATTCTTGCGGGCACTTTTCAATCGTATTTTCCACAAAGGTGAGTGGGCGCCGGCGTGGGTTCAGGGGATGTGGGCCTGTCCCCTTTCTTCTATCCCTGCCTTGATTCTCAGCCCCTCAGGAACCCAGGCCCTGACCCATCTCGCCTTTCCCCACAGACAAGCAAGCCAGCTGTGTAGGCACCCATCGCATGTGCATGCGCTGCTCCGTGGATCCCAAGAACCTGTGCTCAAGAGTTTCTTCCCACTTCAGCCATCGCCCAAGCTTCCTGCTCGGGCAGGTAAACCACCTTGACTACTGCCAGCAGCGGGGCTCGGCGGGGGCGGAGCCGGCGGCCCCCCCGCCGCGGGCGAGTAAAGGAGAAGGCGGGCGGAGCGGGAGGCAAAAAGCCTACAGCACCCGGTATTCCCAGGCGGTCTCCCATCCAAGTACTAACCAGGCCCGACCCTGCTTAGCTTCCGAGATCAGACGAGATCGGGCGCGTTCAGGGTGGTATGGCCGTAGACGGGGGCGGGGGGCCGCGGGCGGCCTCTTGAGGCCCAGTTTCGCTGGCGCTGGCGCCTAAACGCCAGCCTGGCGGCCAGCCCGCCCCGGCAGGGCCCCCTCGCCCGCCCAGGCAGGGGGAACGGAGGTCTCGGGTATCGGGCGGCGGCGGAGGGTTTGGCGACCACCTCCCAGCCCAGGGCGGCCGTGACCCAGCAAACCCTTCGGCGCTTGGCGCCCCGCCCAAGATCCCGCACGTCGCTCACAGGGACGTGGCCCCGGAGGCTTCAGGGCCCGGGGCCCGCGGTCCCTTGGGCATCGGCCCTGCCCGCCCACGCGGCGCTAGGCGCAGCCCGGCCGCAGCCCGGGCCGGCCCTCCTGCCCGACAGCAGCTGGCCCGAAGCCACTGGGAGCCACCATTGAGTCGCCACGGGCCCTGAGCCCCGGCAAGGCCACCCTTGCCCCCACAGCCCCCGCCGAGCTCAGGACCCCGCCCCTGGTGGCCGGCAGGCCCGGGGAAGCGGCCCCTGCCCTCAATGCCGCTCCAGCACCCAACCGCGGTGACACGCCAGGGGGGTGGGGTGGTGGTGGGGCGGGGCTTTTGTCGGAGGGAGCTGTGGAGGGACACACCGGCACACAGGTGGCGGCGCCGGGGCTGGGCGCCGGTGGGGGCGGCCAGGTGCAGGTCGAGGGGCTCGCGGGCCGAAAGGACGGCAACTGGGCCCGCGGCGGAGTCTGGGTCCGGGCCAGCCACGCCGGGAGCGTCTGGGGTGCGGCTGCCTTCCAGGGCCGCCTTCTGGCCGCCTGGCCGGCCGGGCCGGCGGGGAGCGCCCCGCCGGCGCGCGCCGTGGTGGGAGGGGCCTGAGGAGGTGGGGCCTGCAGCGGGGTCCGGCGGGGGCGGAGCCGGCGGCCCCCGCCGCGGGCGAGTAAAGGAGAAGGCGGGCGGAGCGGGAGGCAAAAAGCCTACAGCACCCGGTATTCCCAGGCGGTCTCCCATCCAAGTACTAACCAGGCCCGACCCTGCTTAGCTTCCGAGATCAGACGAGATCGGGCGCGTTCAGGGTGGTATGGCCGTAGACGGGGGCGGGGGGCCGCGGGCGGCCTCTTGAGGCCCAGTTTCGCTGGCGCTGGCGCCTTATCGCCAGCCTGGCGGCCAGCCCGCCCCGGCAGGGCCCCCTCGCCCGCCCAGGCAGGGGGAACGGAGGTCTCGGGTATCGGGCGGCGGCGGAGGGTTTGGCGACCACCTCCCAGCCCAGGGCGGCCGTGACCCAGCAAACCCTTCGGCGCTTGGCGCCCCGCCCAAGATCCCGCACGTCGCTCACAGGGACGTGGCCCCGGAGGCTTCAGGGCCCGGGGCCCGCGGTCCCTTGGGCATCGGCCCTGCCCGCCCACGCGGCGCTAGGCGCAGCCCGGCCGCAGCCCGGGCCGGCCCTCCTGCCCGACAGCAGCCGGCCCGAAGCCACCGGGAGCCACCATTGAGTCGCCACGGCCCCTCAGCCCCGGCAAGGCCACCCTTGCCCCCACAGCCCCCGCCGAGCTCAGGACCCCGCCCCTGGTGGCCGGCAGGCCCGGGGAAGCGGCCCCTGCCCTCGATCCCGCTCCCGCACCCGGCCGCGGTGACACGCCAGAGGGGTGGGGTGGTGGTGGGGCGGGGCTTTTGTCGGAGGGAGCTGTGGAGGGACACACCGGCACACAGGTGGCGGCGCCGGGGCTGGGCGCCGGTGGGGGCGGCCAGGTGCAGGTCGAGGGGCTCGCGGGCCGAAAGGACGGCAACTGGGCCCATGGCGGAGTCTGGGTCTGGAGGGCTCTGAGCCTCCATTCGCTCTGGTGCCTCGGGTCTACCGGCCCGACGCCTGGTAGCGCGACACCCCACCGGCCCACAGACGTAGCCTCCCCAGCTGTGCTCACAGCGAGTCCAACCGCAGCCTGCATCCCTCCACGGGACACTTGGATTACTCCCGCGATCCCCACGAGGTGCGGCACCCGGCGGCCGAATGGGCTGAGATCCTGCCCTTGCGGCGCCCTGTGGCCACCTCCGCCTCCCTCACGGTACTGGCCGAGGCCTCGGACCAGTGGGCCCCGGCTCCCAGCTCAGCGCTGCTCCTCCGCCCCTCTCACCTCCTGCCCGACGTCCAGGCTACCGAGCACCCTCCACCCCCGCCCACCTTCATGCCACTCAGCCGGAACCCGGGAGGCAATGCCAAATACCAGGTGTATGACAGTCTGGTGCTGAAGCGGCAACAGCAGGAGGGCCAAGCGCGGGCCAACTCGCTGCTACCTTCCACCTCGGCCTCCAGGCCCTCTCTGCACGGGAGCCAGACTGGGAAAATGAACTTACCAGCAGCAAATGGGGTCAGGGGCAGGGGGCGGCAGGGCATGGAGAGAGGAATAAAGAGCGCCAGAGTCCAGGAAACATTGGTGGTCTGTGGCTTGGAAGCGCCACTCCTTCTGCCAGCCTGGGTCCCTGCGCTTGGCTTCCTGCAATAAGAAGCCAGTGTCCCCTTGTTGGCCTGAGGGTCCCTTTGGTTTAGTGGCCACAGTTCTGCCAGCAGGCCCCTCCTGGTCCTATACCATGCACTAAGTACATCTGCAGCTGCAGACTCCAAACCCCTGGTCTCTGGGCACCTCCTCTGTGTCTCAGCTGTCCCTGTCCACAGAGAGCCTCATACAAGAAGTTGCTTCCAAACTGGGAGGTTCCACATCTGGGCAGGTCCAGCTCCAGGCCCAGTGAAGGGCATGAAGAAGGCTGAGGCTCTGGACTCCAGCCAGGCCTTCAGCAGGCCTCTGAGGCCAAGGTCTTCCTAGTCTCAAGAGGGGCCAAGAGACGCAATGTGTCATTTGAACAAGTGAGTCAGCGGGCGGTGAGCGAATGAATGACCGCTCGAGGGGATGTATGCCGGCCACCGGGCCCTGTTTGACTGTCCAGGCTCAGCTTACCTGACCCTGGTTACCAGGGAATGCCACTCTGGGCCCTCCTTTTCATCCCCCTCCCTCACTGTGACCTCACCACCTGCCCCATTATGACCCAGTCTGGCTCCCAGTTAAAACTGGAGGGCAGAGGGCCCAGGCAGTCCTGGGACCAACGGCCATGGGTGAGCGAAACTACTACCGAGCCGAGCCGTTCACTGGCCCCATCCCCAGGAAATGCCAGCAGCAAGGATACTCAATTCTTCTGATCCCGGTCAGCTTCATCTTGCTCAACGTGGGGATCAACATGGTGACTATGGTCAGGGCAGGATCTGTGCAGCGCGGTTGGGGGAGCTCTGGGGTCTTGAAGGGGCTGAGGTGGGAGGGCTGCTGGGGTGTGACCGGACAAGGGTTGGATTTCAGGGCTCACCCTGCTCCCGGCCTCCCCCCTCCCCTTCTTCCCTCAACTCTGGAGGCATCTGAAGAGATTCTTGCGGGCACTTTTCAATCGTATTTTCCACAAAGGTGAGTGGGCGCCGGCGTGGGTTCAGGGGATGTGGGCCTGTCCCCTTTCTTCTATCCCTGCCTTGATTCTCAGCCCCTCAGGAACCCAGGCCCTGACCCATCTCGCCTTTCCCCACAGACAAGCAAGCCAGCTGTGTAGGCACCCATCGCATGTGCATGCGCTGCTCCGTGGATCCCAAGAACCTGTGCTCAAGAGTTTCTTCCCACTTCAGCCATCGCCCAAGCTTCCTGCTCGGGCAGGTAAACCACCTTGACTACTGCCAGCAGCGGGGCTCGGCGGGGGCGGAGCCGGCGGCCCCCCCCGCCGCGGGCGAGTAAAGGAGAAGGCGGGCGGAGCGGGAGGCAAAAAGCCTACAGCACCCGGTATTCCCAGGCGGTCTCCCATCCAAGTACTAACCAGGCCCGACCCTGCTTAGCTTCCGAGATCAGACGAGATCGGGCGCGTTCAGGGTGGTATGGCCGTAGACGGGGGCGGGGGGCCGCGGGCGGCCTCTTGAGGCCCAGTTTCGCTGGCGCTGGCGCCTAAACGCCAGCCTGGCGGCCAGCCCGCCCCGGCAGGGCCCCCTCGCCCGCCCAGGCAGGGGGAACGGAGGTCTCGGGTATCGGGCGGCGGCGGAGGGTTTGGCGACCACCTCCCAGCCCAGGGCGGCCGTGACCCAGCAAACCCTTCGGCGCTTGGCGCCCCGCCCAAGATCCCGCACGTCGCTCACAGGGACGTGGCCCCGGAGGCTTCAGGGCCCGGGGCCCGCGGTCCCTTGGGCATCGGCCCTGCCCGCCCACGCGGCGCTAGGCGCAGCCCGGCCGCAGCCCGGGCCGGCCCTCCTGCCCGACAGCAGCCGGCCCGAAGCCACCGGGAGCCACCATTGAGTCGCCACGGCCCCTCAGCCCCGGCAAGGCCACCCTTGCCCCCACAGCCCCCGCCGAGCTCAGGACCCCGCCCCTGGTGGCCGGCAGGCCCGGGGAAGCGGCCCCTGCCCTCGATCCCGCTCCCGCACCCGGCCGCGGTGACACGCCAGAGGGGCGGGGTGGTGGTGGGGCGGGGCTTTTGTCGGAGGGAGCTGTGGAGGGACACACCGGCACACAGGTGGCGGCGCCGGGGCTGGGCGCCGGTGGGGGCGGCCAGGTGCAGGTCGAGGGGCTCGCGGGCCGAAAGGACGGCAACTGGGCCCGCGGCGGAGTCTGGGTCCGGGCCAGCCACGCCGGGAGCGTCTGGGGTGCGGCTGCCTTCCAGGGCCGCCTTCTGGCCGCCTGGCCGGCCGGGCCGGCGGGGAGCGCCCCGCCGGCGCGCGCCGTGGTGGGAGGGGCCTGAGGAGGTGGGGCCTGCAGCGGGGTCCGGCGGGGGCGGAGCCGGCGGCCCCCGCCGCGGGCGAGTAAAGGAGAAGGCGGGCGGAGCGGGAGGCAAAAAGCCTACAGCACCCGGTATTCCCAGGCGGTCTCCCATCCAAGTACTAACCAGGCCCGACCCTGCTTAGCTTCCGAGATCAGACGAGATCGGGCGCGTTCAGGGTGGTATGGCCGTAGACGGGGGCGGGGGGCCGCGGGCGGCCTCTTGAGGCCCAGTTTCGCTGGCGCTGGCGCCTTATCGCCAGCCTGGCGGCCAGCCCGCCCCGGCAGGGCCCCCTCGCCCGCCCAGGCAGGGGGAACGGAGGTCTCGGGTATCGGGCGGCGGCGGAGGGTTTGGCGACCACCTCCCAGCCCAGGGCGGCCGTGACCCAGCAAACCCTTCGGCGCTTGGCGCCCCGCCCAAGATCCCGCACGTCGCTCACAGGGACGTGGCCCCGGAGGCTTCAGGGCCCGGGGCCCGCGGTCCCTTGGGCATCGGCCCTGCCCGCCCACGCGGCGCTAGGCGCAGCCCGGCCGCAGCCCGGGCCGGCCCTCCTGCCCGACAGCAGCCGGCCCGAAGCCACCGGGAGCCACCATTGAGTCGCCACGGCCCCTCAGCCCCGGCAAGGCCACCCTTGCCCCCACAGCCCCCGCCGAGCTCAGGACCCCGCCCCTGGTGGCCGGCAGGCCCGGGGAAGCGGCCCCTGCCCTCGATCCCGCTCCCGCACCCGGCCGCGGTGACACGCCAGAGGGGTGGGGTGGTGGTGGGGCGGGGCTTTTGTCGGAGGGAGCTGTGGAGGGACACACCGGCACACAGGTGGCGGCGCCGGGGCTGGGCGCCGGTGGGGGCGGCCAGGTGCAGGTCGAGGGGCTCGCGGGCCGAAAGGACGGCAACTGGGCCCATGGCGGAGTCTGGGTCTGGAGGGCTCTGAGCCTCCATTCGCTCTGGTGCCTCGGGTCTACCGGCCCGACGCCTGGTAGCGCGACACCCCACCGGCCCACAGACGTAGCCTCCCCAGCTGTGCTCACAGCGAGTCCAACCGCAGCCTGCATCCCTCCACGGGACACTTGGATTACTCCCGCGATCCCCACGAGGTGCGGCACCCGGCGGCCGAATGGGCTGAGATCCTGCCCTTGCGGCGCCCTGTGGCCACCTCCGCCTCCCTCACGGTACTGGCCGAGGCCTCGGACCAGTGGGCCCCGGCTCCCAGCTCAGCGCTGCTCCTCCGCCCCTCTCACCTCCTGCCCGACGTCCAGGCTACCGAGCACCCTCCACCCCCGCCCACCTTCATGCCACTCAGCCGGAACCCGGGAGGCAATGCCAAATACCAGGTGTATGACAGTCTGGTGCTGAAGCGGCAACAGCAGGAGGGCCAAGCGCGGGCCAACTCGCTGCTACCTTCCACCTCGGCCTCCAGGCCCTCTCTGCACGGGAGCCAGACTGGGAAAATGAACTTACCAGCAGCAAATGGGGTCAGGGGCAGGGGGCGGCAGGGCATGGAGAGAGGAATAAAGAGCGCCAGAGTCCAGGAAACATTGGTGGTCTGTGGCTTGGAAGCGCCACTCCTTCTGCCAGCCTGGGTCCCTGCGCTTGGCTTCCTGCAATAAGAAGCCAGTGTCCCCTTGTTGGCCTGAGGGTCCCTTTGGTTTAGTGGCCACAGTTCTGCCAGCAGGCCCCTCCTGGTCCTATACCATGCACTAAGTACATCTGCAGCTGCAGACTCCAAACCCCTGGTCTCTGGGCACCTCCTCTGTGTCTCAGCTGTCCCTGTCCACAGAGAGCCTCATACAAGAAGTTGCTTCCAAACTGGGAGGTTCCACATCTGGGCAGGTCCAGCTCCAGGCCCAGTGAAGGGCATGAAGAAGGCTGAGGCTCTGGACTCCAGCCAGGCCTTCAGCAGGCCTCTGAGGCCAAGGTCTTCCTAGTCTCAAGAGGGGCCAAGAGACGCAATGTGTCATTTGAACAAGTGAGTCAGCGGGCGGTGAGCGAATGAATGACCGCTCGAGGGGATGTATGCCGGCCACCGGGCCCTGTTTGACTGTCCAGGCTCAGCTTACCTGACCCTGGTTACCAGGGAATGCCACTCTGGGCCCTCCTTTTCATCCCCCTCCCTCACTGTGACCTCACCACCTGCCCCATTATGACCCAGTCTGGCTCCCAGTTAAAACTGGAGGGCAGAGGGCCCAGGCAGTCCTGGGACCAACGGCCATGGGTGAGCGAAACTACTACCGAGCCGAGCCGTTCACTGGCCCCATCCCCAGGAAATGCCAGCAGCAAGGATACTCAATTCTTCTGATCCCGGTCAGCTTCATCTTGCTCAACGTGGGGATCAACATGGTGACTATGGTCAGGGCAGGATCTGTGCAGCGCGGTTGGGGGAGCTCTGGGGTCTTGAAGGGGCTGAGGTGGGAGGGCTGCTGGGGTGTGACCGGACAAGGGTTGGATTTCAGGGCTCACCCTGCTCCCGGCCTCCCCCCTCCCCTTCTTCCCTCAACTCTGGAGGCATCTGAAGAGATTCTTGCGGGCACTTTTCAATCGTATTTTCCACAAAGGTGAGTGGGCGCCGGCGTGGGTTCAGGGGATGTGGGCCTGTCCCCTTTCTTCTATCCCTGCCTTGATTCTCAGCCCCTCAGGAACCCAGGCCCTGACCCATCTCGCCTTTCCCCACAGACAAGCAAGCCAGCTGTGTAGGCACCCATCGCATGTGCATGCGCTGCTCCGTGGATCCCAAGAACCTGTGCTCAAGAGTTTCTTCCCACTTCAGCCATCGCCCAAGCTTCCTGCTCGGGCAGGTAAACCACCTTGACTACTGCCAGCAGCGGGGCTCGGCGGGGGCGGAGCCGGCGGCCCCCCCGCCGCGGGCGAGTAAAGGAGAAGGCGGGCGGAGCGGGAGGCAAAAAGCCTACAGCACCCGGTATTCCCAGGCGGTCTCCCATCCAAGTACTAACCAGGCCCGACCCTGCTTAGCTTCCGAGATCAGACGAGATCGGGCGCGTTCAGGGTGGTATGGCCGTAGACGGGGGCGGGGGGCCGCGGGCGGCCTCTTGAGGCCCAGTTTCGCTGGCGCTGGCGCCTAAACGCCAGCCTGGCGGCCAGCCCGCCCCGGCAGGGCCCCCTCGCCCGCCCAGGCAGGGGGAACGGAGGTCTCGGGTATCGGGCGGCGGCGGAGGGTTTGGCGACCACCTCCCAGCCCAGGGCGGCCGTGACCCAGCAAACCCTTCGGCGCTTGGCGCCCCGCCCAAGATCCCGCACGTCGCTCACAGGGACGTGGCCCCGGAGGCTTCAGGGCCCGGGGCCCGCGGTCCCTTGGGCATCGGCCCTGCCCGCCCACGCGGCGCTAGGCGCAGCCCGGCCGCAGCCCGGGCCGGCCCTCCTGCCCGACAGCAGCCGGCCCGAAGCCACCGGGAGCCACCATTGAGTCGCCACGGCCCCTCAGCCCCGGCAAGGCCACCCTTGCCCCCACAGCCCCCGCCGAGCTCAGGACCCCGCCCCTGGTGGCCGGCAGGCCCGGGGAAGCGGCCCCTGCCCTCGATCCCGCTCCCGCACCCGGCCGCGGTGACACGCCAGAGGGGCGGGGTGGTGGTGGGGCGGGGCTTTTGTCGGAGGGAGCTGTGGAGGGACACACCGGCACACAGGTGGCGGCGCCGGGGCTGGGCGCCGGTGGGGGCGGCCAGGTGCAGGTCGAGGGGCTCGCGGGCCGAAAGGACGGCAACTGGGCCCGCGGCGGAGTCTGGGTCCGGGCCAGCCACGCCGGGAGCGTCTGGGGTGCGGCTGCCTTCCAGGGCCGCCTTCTGGCCGCCTGGCCGGCCGGGCCGGCGGGGAGCGCCCCGCCGGCGCGCGCCGTGGTGGGAGGGGCCTGAGGAGGTGGGGCCTGCAGCGGGGTCCGGCGGGGGCGGAGCCGGCGGCCCCCGCCGCGGGCGAGTAAAGGAGAAGGCGGGCGGAGCGGGAGGCAAAAAGCCTACAGCACCCGGTATTCCCAGGCGGTCTCCCATCCAAGTACTAACCAGGCCCGACCCTGCTTAGCTTCCGAGATCAGACGAGATCGGGCGCGTTCAGGGTGGTATGGCCGTAGACGGGGGCGGGGGCCGACGGCTGCCTCTTGAGGCCCAGTTTCGCTGGCGCTGGCGCCTTAACGCCAGCCTGGCGGCCAGCCCGCCCCGGCAGGGCCCCCTCGCCCGCCCAGGCAGGGGGAACGGAGGTCTCGGGTATCGGGCGGCGGCGGAGGGTTTGGCGACCACCTCCCAGCCCAGGGCGGCCGTGACCCAGCAAACCCTTCGGCGCTTGGCGCCCCGCCCAAGATCCCGCACGTCGCTCACAGGGACGTGGCCCCGGAGGCTTCAGGGCCCGGGGCCCGCGGTCCCTTGGGCATCGGCCCTGCCCGCCCACGCGGCGCTAGGCGCAGCCCGGCCGCAGCCCGGGCCGGCCCTCCTGCCCGACAGCAGCCGGCCCGAAGCCACCGGGAGCCACCATTGAGTCGCCACGGCCCCTCAGCCCCGGCAAGGCCACCCTTGCCCCCACAGCCCCCGCCGAGCTCAGGACCCCGCCCCTGGTGGCCGGCAGGCCCGGGGAAGCGGCCCCGCCCTCGATCCCGCTCCCGCACCCGGCCGCGGTGACACGCCAGAGGGGCGGGGTGGTGGTGGGGCGGGGCTTTTGTCGGAGGGAGCTGTGGAGGGACACACCGGCACACAGGTGGCGGCGCCGGGGCTGGGCGCCGGTGGGGGCGGCCAGGTGCAGGTCGAGGGGCTCGCGGGCCGAAAGGACGGCAACTGGGCCCGCGGCGGAGTCTGGGTCCGGGCCAGCCACGCCGGGAGCGTCTGGGGTGCGGCTGCCTTCCAGGGCCGCCTTCTGGCCGCCTGGCCGGCCGGGCCGGCGGGGAGCGCCCCGCCGGCGCGCGCCGTGGTGGGAGGGGCCTGAGGAGGTGGGGCCTGCAGCGGGGTCCGGCGGGGGCGGAGCCGGCGGCCCCCGCCGCGGGCGAGTAAAGGAGAAGGCGGGCGGAGCGGGAGGCAAAAAGCCTACAGCACCCGGTATTCCCAGGCGGTCTCCCATCCAAGTACTAACCAGGCCCGACCCTGCTTAGCTTCCGAGATCAGACGAGATCGGGCGCGTTCAGGGTGGTATGGCCGTAGACGGGGGCGGGGGGCCGCGGGCGGCCTCTTGAGGCCCAGTTTCGCTGGCGCTGGCGCCTTATCGCCAGCCTGGCGGCCAGCCCGCCCCGGCAGGGCCCCCTCGCCCGCCCAGGCAGGGGGAACGGAGGTCTCGGGTATCGGGCGGCGGCGGAGGGTTTGGCGACCACCTCCCAGCCCAGGGCGGCCGTGACCCAGCAAACCCTTCGGCGCTTGGCGCCCCGCCCAAGATCCCGCACGTCGCTCACAGGGACGTGGCCCCGGAGGCTTCAGGGCCCGGGGCCCGCGGTCCCTTGGGCATCGGCCCTGCCCGCCCACGCGGCGCTAGGCGCAGCCCGGCCGCAGCCCGGGCCGGCCCTCCTGCCCGACAGCAGCCGGCCCGAAGCCACCGGGAGCCACCATTGAGTCGCCACGGCCCCTCAGCCCCGGCAAGGCCACCCTTGCCCCCACAGCCCCCGCCGAGCTCAGGACCCCGCCCCTGGTGGCCGGCAGGCCCGGGGAAGCGGCCCCTGCCCTCGATCCCGCTCCCGCACCCGGCCGCGGTGACACGCCAGAGGGGCGGGGTGGTGGTGGGGCGGGGCTTTTGTCGGAGGGAGCTGTGGAGGGACACACCGGCACACAGGTGGCGGCGCCGGGGCTGGGCGCCGGTGGGGGCGGCCAGGTGCAGGTCGAGGGGCTCGCGGGCCGAAAGGACGGCAACTGGGCCCATGGCGGAGTCTGGGTCTGGAGGGCTCTGAGCCTCCATTCGCTCTGGTGCCTCGGGTCTACCGGCCCGACGCCTGGTAGCGCGACACCCCACCGGCCCACAGACGTAGCCTCCCCAGCTGTGCTCACAGCGAGTCCAACCGCAGCCTGCATCCCTCCACGGGACACTTGGATTACTCCCGCGATCCCCACGAGGTGCGGCACCCGGCGGCCGAATGGGCTGAGATCCTGCCCTTGCGGCGCCCTGTGGCCACCTCCGCCTCCCTCACGGTACTGGCCGAGGCCTCGGACCAGTGGGCCCCGGCTCCCAGCTCAGCGCTGCTCCTCCGCCCCTCTCACCTCCTGCCCGACGTCCAGGCTACCGAGCACCCTCCACCCCCGCCCACCTTCATGCCACTCAGCCGGAACCCGGGAGGCAATGCCAAATACCAGGTGTATGACAGTCTGGTGCTGAAGCGGCAACAGCAGGAGGGCCAAGCGCGGGCCAACTCGCTGCTACCTTCCACCTCGGCCTCCAGGCCCTCTCTGCACGGGAGCCAGACTGGGAAAATGAACTTACCAGCAGCAAATGGGGTCAGGGGCAGGGGGCGGCAGGGCATGGAGAGAGGAATAAAGAGCGCCAGAGTCCAGGAAACATTGGTGGTCTGTGGCTTGGAAGCGCCACTCCTTCTGCCAGCCTGGGTCCCTGCGCTTGGCTTCCTGCAATAAGAAGCCAGTGTCCCCTTGTTGGCCTGAGGGTCCCTTTGGTTTAGTGGCCACAGTTCTGCCAGCAGGCCCCTCCTGGTCCTATACCATGCACTAAGTACATCTGCAGCTGCAGACTCCAAACCCCTGGTCTCTGGGCACCTCCTCTGTGTCTCAGCTGTCCCTGTCCACAGAGAGCCTCATACAAGAAGTTGCTTCCAAACTGGGAGGTTCCACATCTGGGCAGGTCCAGCTCCAGGCCCAGTGAAGGGCATGAAGAAGGCTGAGGCTCTGGACTCCAGCCAGGCCTTCAGCAGGCCTCTGAGGCCAAGGTCTTCCTAGTCTCAAGAGGGGCCAAGAGACGCAATGTGTCATTTGAACAAGTGAGTCAGCGGGCGGTGAGCGAATGAATGACCGCTCGAGGGGATGTATGCCGGCCACCGGGCCCTGTTTGACTGTCCAGGCTCAGCTTACCTGACCCTGGTTACCAGGGAATGCCACTCTGGGCCCTCCTTTTCATCCCCCTCCCTCACTGTGACCTCACCACCTGCCCCATTATGACCCAGTCTGGCTCCCAGTTAAAACTGGAGGGCAGAGGGCCCAGGCAGTCCTGGGACCAACGGCCATGGGTGAGCGAAACTACTACCGAGCCGAGCCGTTCACTGGCCCCATCCCCAGGAAATGCCAGCAGCAAGGATACTCAATTCTTCTGATCCCGGTCAGCTTCATCTTGCTCAACGTGGGGATCAACATGGTGACTATGGTCAGGGCAGGATCTGTGCAGCGCGGTTGGGGGAGCTCTGGGGTCTTGAAGGGGCTGAGGTGGGAGGGCTGCTGGGGTGTGACCGGACAAGGGTTGGATTTCAGGGCTCACCCTGCTCCCGGCCTCCCCCCTCCCCTTCTTCCCTCAACTCTGGAGGCATCTGAAGAGATTCTTGCGGGCACTTTTCAATCGTATTTTCCACAAAGGTGAGTGGGCGCCGGCGTGGGTTCAGGGGATGTGGGCCTGTCCCCTTTCTTCTATCCCTGCCTTGATTCTCAGCCCCTCAGGAACCCAGGCCCTGACCCATCTCGCCTTTCCCCACAGACAAGCAAGCCAGCTGTGTAGGCACCCATCGCATGTGCATGCGCTGCTCCGTGGATCCCAAGAACCTGTGCTCAAGAGTTTCTTCCCACTTCAGCCATCGCCCAAGCTTCCTGCTCGGGCAGGTAAACCACCTTGACTACTGCCAGCAGCGGGGCTCGGCGGGGGCGGAGCCGGCGGCCCCCCCGCCGCGGGCGAGTAAAGGAGAAGGCGGGCGGAGCGGGAGGCAAAAAGCCTACAGCACCCGGTATTCCCAGGCGGTCTCCCATCCAAGTACTAACCAGGCCCGACCCTGCTTAGCTTCCGAGATCAGACGAGATCGGGCGCGTTCAGGGTGGTATGGCCGTAGACGGGGGCGGGGGGCCGCGGGCGGCCTCTTGAGGCCCAGTTTCGCTGGCGCTGGCGCCTAAACGCCAGCCTGGCGGCCAGCCCGCCCCGGCAGGGCCCCCTCGCCCGCCCAGGCAGGGGGAACGGAGGTCTCGGGTATCGGGCGGCGGCGGAGGGTTTGGCGACCACCTCCCAGCCCAGGGCGGCCGTGACCCAGCAAACCCTTCGGCGCTTGGCGCCCCGCCCAAGATCCCGCACGTCGCTCACAGGGACGTGGCCCCGGAGGCTTCAGGGCCCGGGGCCCGCGGTCCCTTGGGCATCGGCCCTGCCCGCCCACGCGGCGCTAGGCGCAGCCCGGCCGCAGCCCGGGCCGGCCCTCCTGCCCGACAGCAGCCGGCCCGAAGCCACCGGGAGCCACCATTGAGTCGCCACGGCCCCTCAGCCCCGGCAAGGCCACCCTTGCCCCCACAGCCCCCGCCGAGCTCAGGACCCCGCCCCTGGTGGCCGGCAGGCCCGGGGAAGCGGCCCCTGCCCTCGATCCCGCTCCCGCACCCGGCCGCGGTGACACGCCAGAGGGGCGGGGTGGTGGTGGGGCGGGGCTTTTGTCGGAGGGAGCTGTGGAGGGACACACCGGCACACAGGTGGCGGCGCCGGGGCTGGGCGCCGGTGGGGGCGGCCAGGTGCAGGTCGAGGGGCTCGCGGGCCGAAAGGACGGCAACTGGGCCCGCGGCGGAGTCTGGGTCCGGGCCAGCCACGCCGGGAGCGTCTGGGGTGCGGCTGCCTTCCAGGGCCGCCTTCTGGCCGCCTGGCCGGCCGGGCCGGCGGGGAGCGCCCCGCCGGCGCGCGCCGTGGTGGGAGGGGCCTGAGGAGGTGGGGCCTGCAGCGGGGTCCGGCGGGGGCGGAGCCGGCGGCCCCCGCCGCGGGCGAGTAAAGGAGAAGGCGGGCGGAGCGGGAGGCAAAAAGCCTACAGCACCCGGTATTCCCAGGCGGTCTCCCATCCAAGTACTAACCAGGCCCGACCCTGCTTAGCTTCCGAGATCAGACGAGATCGGGCGCGTTCAGGGTGGTATGGCCGTAGACGGGGGCGGGGGGCCGCGGGTGGCCTCTTGAGGCCCAGTTTCGCTGGCGCTGGCACCTTAACGCCAGCCTGGCGGCCAGCCCGCCCCGGCAGGGCCCCCTCGCCCGCCCAGGCAGGGGGAACGGAGGTCTCGGGTATCGGGCGGCGGCGGAGGGTTTGGCGACCACCTCCCAGCCCAGGGCGGCCGTGACCCAGCAAACCCTTCGGCGCTTGGCGCCCCGCCCAAGATCCCGCACGTCGCTCACAGGGACGTGGCCCCGGAGGCTTCAGGGCCCGGGGCCCGCGGTCCCTTGGGCATCGGCCCTGCCCGCCCACGCGGCGCTAGGCGCAGCCCGGCCGCAGCCCGGGCCGGCCCTCCTGCCCGACAGCAGCCGGCCCGAAGCCACCGGGAGCCACCATTGAGTCGCCACGGCCCCTCAGCCCCGGCAAGGCCACCCTTGCCCCCACACCCCCCCCCCCCCCGCCGAACTCAGGACCCCGCCCCTGGTGGCCGGCAGGCCCGGGGAAGCGGCCCCTGCCCTCGATCCCGCTCCCGCACCCAACCGCGTTGACACGCCAGAGGGGCGGGGTGGTGGTGGGGCGGGGCTTTTGTCGTTGGGAGCTGTGGAGGGACACACCGGCACACAGGTGGCGGCGCCGGGGCTGGGCGCCGGTGGGGGCGGCCAGGTGCAGGTCGAGGGGCTCGCGGGCCGAAAGGACGGCCACTGGGCCCGCGGCGGAGTCTGGGTCCGGGCCAGCCACGCCGGGAGCGTCTGGGGTGCGGCTGCCTTCCAGGGCCGCCTTCTGGCCGCCTGGCCGGCCGGGCCGGCGGGGAGCGCCCCCGCCGGCGCGCGCCGTGGTGGGAGGGGCCTGAGGAGGTGGGGCCTGCAGCGGGGCCCGGCGGGGGCGGAGCCGGCGGCCCCCGCCGCGGGCGAGTAAAGGAGAAGGCGGGCGGAGCGGGAGGCAAAAAGCCTACAGCACCCGGTATTCCCAGGCGGTCTCCCATCCAAGTAGTAACCAGGCCCGACCCTGCTTAGCTTCCGAGATCAGACGAGATCGGGCGCGTTCAGGGTGGTATGGCCGTAGACGGGGGCGGGGGGCCGCGGGCGGCCCCTTGAGGCCCAGTTTCGCTGGCGCTGGCGCCTTAACGCCAGCCTGGCGGCGAGCCCGCCCCGGCAGGGCCCCCTCGCCCGCCCAGGCAGGGGGAACGGAGGTCTCGGTTATCGGGCGGCGGCGGAGGGTTTGGCGACCACCTCCCAGCCCAGGGCGGCCGTGACCCAGCAAACCCTTCGGCGCTTGGCGCCCCGCCCAAGATCCCGCACGTCGCTCACAGGGACGTGGCCCCGGAGGCTTCAGGGCCCGGGGCCCGCGGTCCCTTGGGCATCGGCCCTGCCCGCCCACGCGGCGCTAGGCGCAGCCCGGCCGCAGCCCGGGCCGGCCCTCCTGCCCGACAGCAGCCGGCCCGAAGCCACCGGGAGCCACCATTGAGTCGCCACGGCCCCTCAGCCCCGGCAAGGCCACCCTTGCCCCCACAGCCCCCGCCGAGCTCAGGACCCCGCCCCTGGTGGCCGGCAGGCCCGGGGAAGCGGCCCCTGCCCTGGATCCCGCTCCCGCACCCGGCCGCGGTGACACGCCAGAGGGGCGGGGTGGTGGTGGGGCGGGGCTTTTGTCGGAGGGAGCTGTGGAGGGACACACCGGCACACAGGTGGCGGCGCCGGGGCTGGGCGCCGGTGGGGGCGGCCAGGTGCAGGTCGAGGGGCTCGCGGGCCGAAAGGACGGCAACTGGGCCCGCGGCGGAGTCTGGGTCCGGGCCAGCCACGCCGGGAGCGTCTGGGGTGCGGCTGCCTTCCAGGGCCGCCTTCTGGCCGCCTGGCCGGCCGGGCCGGCGGGGAGCGCCCCCGCCGGCGCGCGCCGTGGTGGGAGGGGCCTGAGGAGGTGGGGCCTGCAGCGGGGCCCGGCGGGGGCGGAGCCGGCGGCCCCCGCCGCGGGCGAGTAAAGGAGAAGGCGGGCGGAGCGGGAGGCAAAAAGCCTACAGCACCCGGTATTCCCAGGCGGTCTCCCATCCAAGTACTAACCAGGCCCGACCCTGCTTAGCTTCCGAGATCAGACGAGATCGGGCGCGTTCAGGGTGGTATGGCCGTAGACGGGGGCAGGGGCCGACGGCTGCCTCTTGAGGCTCAGTTTCGCTGGCGCTGGCGCCTTAACGCCAGCCTGGCGGCCAGCCCTCCCCGGCAGGGCCCCCTCGCCCGCCCAGGCAGGGGGAACGGAGGTCTCGGGTATCGGGCGGCGGCGGAGGGTTTGGCGACCACCTCCCAGCCCAGGGCGGCCGTGACCCAGCAAACCCTTCGGCGCTTGGCGCCCCGCCCAAGATCCCGCACGTCGCTCACAGGGACGTGGCCCCGGAGGCTTCAGGGCCCGGGGCCCGCGGTCCCTTGGGCATCGGCCCTGCCCGCCCACGCGGCGCTAGGCGCAGCCCGGCCGCAGCCCGGGCCGGCCCTCCTGCCCGACAGCAGCCGGCCCGAAGCCACCGGGAGCCACCATTGAGTCGCCACGGCCCCTCAGCCCCGGCAAGGCCACCCTTGCCCCCACAGCCCCCGCCGAGCTCAGGACCCCGCCCCTGGTGGCCGGCAGGCCCGGGGAAGCGGCCCCTGCCCTCGATCCCGCTCCCGCACCCGGCCGCGGTGACACGCCAGAGGGGCGGGGTGGTGGTGGGGCGGGGCTTTTGTCGGAGGGAGCTGTGGAGGGACACACCGGCACACAGGTGGCGGCGCCGGGGCTGGGCGCCGGTGGGGGCGGCCAGGTGCAGGTCGAGGGGCTCGCGGGCCGAAAGGACGGCAACTGGGCCCATGGCGGAGTCTGGGTCTGGAGGGCTCTGAGCCTCCATTCGCTCTGGTGCCTCGGGTCTACCGGCCCGACGCCTGGTAGCGCGACACCCCACCGGCCCACAGACGTAGCCTCCCCAGCTGTGCTCACAGCGAGTCCAACCGCAGCCTGCATCCCTCCACGGGACACTTGGATTACTCCCGCGATCCCCACGAGGTGCGGCACCCGGCGGCCGAATGGGCTGAGATCCTGCCCTTGCGGCGCCCTGTGGCCACCTCCGCCTCCCTCACGGTACTGGCCGAGGCCTCGGACCAGTGGGCCCCGGCTCCCAGCTCAGCGCTGCTCCTCCGCCCCTCTCACCTCCTGCCCGACGTCCAGGCTACCGAGCACCCTCCACCCCCGCCCACCTTCATGCCACTCAGCCGGAACCCGGGAGGCAATGCCAAATACCAGGTGTATGACAGTCTGGTGCTGAAGCGGCAACAGCAGGAGGGCCAAGCGCGGGCCAACTCGCTGCTACCTTCCACCTCGGCCTCCAGGCCCTCTCTGCACGGGAGCCAGACTGGGAAAATGAACTTACCAGCAGCAAATGGGGTCAGGGGCAGGGGGCGGCAGGGCATGGAGAGAGGAATAAAGAGCGCCAGAGTCCAGGAAACATTGGTGGTCTGTGGCTTGGAAGCGCCACTCCTTCTGCCAGCCTGGGTCCCTGCGCTTGGCTTCCTGCAATAAGAAGCCAGTGTCCCCTTGTTGGCCTGAGGGTCCCTTTGGTTTAGTGGCCACAGTTCTGCCAGCAGGCCCCTCCTGGTCCTATACCATGCACTAAGTACATCTGCAGCTGCAGACTCCAACCCCCTGGTCTCTGGGCACCTCCTCTGTGTCTCAGCTGTCCCTGTCCACAGAGAGCCTCATACAAGAAGTTGCTTCCAAACTGGGAGGTTCCACATCTGGGCAGGTCCAGCTCCAGGCCCAGTGAAGGGCATGAAGAAGGCTGAGGCTCTGGACTCCAGCCAGGCCTTCAGCAGGCCTCTGAGGCCAAGGTCTTCCTAGTCTCAAGAGGGGCCAAGAGACGCAATGTGTCATTTGAACAAGTGAGTCAGCGGGCGGTGAGCGAATGAATGACCGCTCGAGGGGATGTATGCCGGCCACCGGGCCCTGTTTGACTGTCCAGGCTCAGCTTACCTGACCCTGGTTACCAGGGAATGCCACTCTGGGCCCTCCTTTTCATCCCCCTCCCTCACTGTGACCTCACCACCTGCCCCATTATGACCCAGTCTGGCTCCCAGTTAAAACTGGAGGGCAGAGGGCCCAGGCAGTCCTGGGACCAACGGCCATGGGTGAGCGAAACTACTACCGAGCCGAGCCGTTCACTGGCCCCATCCCCAGGAAATGCCAGCAGCAAGGATACTCAATTCTTCTGATCCCGGTCAGCTTCATCTTGCTCAACGTGGGGATCAACATGGTGACTATGGTCAGGGCAGGATCTGTGCAGCGCGGTTGGGGGAGCTCTGGGGTCTTGAAGGGGCTGAGGTGGGAGGGCTGCTGGGGTGTGACCGGACAAGGGTTGGATTTCAGGGCTCACCCTGCTCCCGGCCTCCCCCCTCCCCTTCTTCCCTCAACTCTGGAGGCATCTGAAGAGATTCTTGCGGGCACTTTTCAATCGTATTTTCCACAAAGGTGAGTGGGCGCCGGCGTGGGTTCAGGGGATGTGGGCCTGTCCCCTTTCTTCTATCCCTGCCTTGATTCTCAGCCCCTCAGGAACCCAGGCCCTGACCCATCTCGCCTTTCCCCACAGACAAGCAAGCCAGCTGTGTAGGCACCCATCGCATGTGCATGCGCTGCTCCGTGGATCCCAAGAACCTGTGCTCAAGAGTTTCTTCCCACTTCAGCCATCGCCCAAGCTTCCTGCTCGGGCAGGTAAACCACCTTGACTACTGCCAGCAGCGGGGCTCGGCGGGGGCGGAGCCGGCGGCCCCCCCGCCGCGGGCGAGTAAAGGAGAAGGCGGGCGGAGCGGGAGGCAAAAAGCCTACAGCACCCGGTATTCCCAGGCGGTCTCCCATCCAAGTACTAACCAGGCCCGACCCTGCTTAGCTTCCGAGATCAGACGAGATCGGGCGCGTTCAGGGTGGTATGGCCGTAGACGGGGGCGGGGGGCCGCGGGCGGCCTCTTGAGGCCCAGTTTCGCTGGCGCTGGCGCCTAAACGCCAGCCTGGCGGCCAGCCCGCCCCGGCAGGGCCCCCTCGCCCGCCCAGGCAGGGGGAACGGAGGTCTCGGGTATCGGGCGGCGGCGGAGGGTTTGGCGACCACCTCCCAGCCCAGGGCGGCCGTGACCCAGCAAACCCTTCGGCGCTTGGCGCCCCGCCCAAGATCCCGCACGTCGCTCACAGGGACGTGGCCCCGGAGGCTTCAGGGCCCGGGGCCCGCGGTCCCTTGGGCATCGGCCCTGCCCGCCCACGCGGCGCTAGGCGCAGCCCGGCCGCAGCCCGGGCCGGCCCTCCTGCCCGACAGCAGCCGGCCCGAAGCCACCGGGAGCCACCATTGAGTCGCCACGGCCCCTCAGCCCCGGCAAGGCCACCCTTGCCCCCACAGCCCCCGCCGAGCTCAGGACCCCGCCCCTGGTGGCCGGCAGGCCCGGGGAAGCGGCCCCTGCCCTCGATCCCGCTCCCGCACCCGGCCGCGGTGACACGCCAGAGGGGCGGGGTGGTGGTGGGGCGGGGCTTTTGTCGGAGGGAGCTGTGGAGGGACACACCGGCACACAGGTGGCGGCGCCGGGGCTGGGCGCCGGTGGGGGCGGCCAGGTGCAGGTCGAGGGGCTCGCGGGCCGAAAGGACGGCAACTGGGCCCGCGGCGGAGTCTGGGTCCGGGCCAGCCACGCCGGGAGCGTCTGGGGTGCGGCTGCCTTCCAGGGCCGCCTTCTGGCCGCCTGGCCGGCCGGGCCGGCGGGGAGCGCCCCGCCGGCGCGCGCCGTGGTGGGAGGGGCCTGAGGAGGTGGGGCCTGCAGCGGGGTCCGGCGGGGGCGGAGCCGGCGGCCCCCGCCGCGGGCGAGTAAAGGAGAAGGCGGGCGGAGCGGGAGGCAAAAAGCCTACAGCACCCGGTATTCCCAGGCGGTCTCCCATCCAAGTACTAACCAGGCCCGACCCTGCTTAGCTTCCGAGATCAGACGAGATCGGGCGCGTTCAGGGTGGTATGGCCGTAGACGGGGGCGGGGGCCGACGGCTGCCTCTTGAGGCCCAGTTTCGCTGGCGCTGGCGCCTTAACGCCAGCCTGGCGGCCAGCCCGCCCCGGCAGGGCCCCCTCGCCCGCCCAGGCAGGGGGAACGGAGGTCTCGGGTATCGGGCGGCGGCGGAGGGTTTGGCGACCACCTCCCAGCCCAGGGCGGCCGTGACCCAGCAAACCCTTCGGCGCTTGGCGCCCCGCCCAAGATCCCGCACGTCGCTCACAGGGACGTGGCCCCGGAGGCTTCAGGGCCCGGGGCCCGCGGTCCCTTGGGCATCGGCCCTGCCCGCCCACGCGGCGCTAGGCGCAGCCCGGCCGCAGCCCGGGCCGGCCCTCCTGCCCGACAGCAGCCGGCCCGAAGCCACCGGGAGCCACCATTGAGTCGCCACGGCCCCTCAGCCCCGGCAAGGCCACCCTTGCCCCCACAGCCCCCGCCGAGCTCAGGACCCCGCCCCTGGTGGCCGGCAGGCCCGGGGAAGCGGCCCCGCCCTCGATCCCGCTCCCGCACCCGGCCGCGGTGACACGCCAGAGGGGCGGGGTGGTGGTGGGGCGGGGCTTTTGTCGGAGGGAGCTGTGGAGGGACACACCGGCACACAGGTGGCGGCGCCGGGGCTGGGCGCCGGTGGGGGCGGCCAGGTGCAGGTCGAGGGGCTCGCGGGCCGAAAGGACGGCAACTGGGCCCGCGGCGGAGTCTGGGTCCGGGCCAGCCACGCCGGGAGCGTCTGGGGTGCGGCTGCCTTCCAGGGCCGCCTTCTGGCCGCCTGGCCGGCCGGGCCGGCGGGGAGCGCCCCGCCGGCGCGCGCCGTGGTGGGAGGGGCCTGAGGAGGTGGGGCCTGCAGCGGGGTCCGGCGGGGGCGGAGCCGGCGGCCCCCGCCGCGGGCGAGTAAAGGAGAAGGCGGGCGGAGCGGGAGGCAAAAAGCCTACAGCACCCGGTATTCCCAGGCGGTCTCCCATCCAAGTACTAACCAGGCCCGACCCTGCTTAGCTTCCGAGATCAGACGAGATCGGGCGCGTTCAGGGTGGTATGGCCGTAGACGGGGGCGGGGGGCCGCGGGCGGCCTCTTGAGGCCCAGTTTCGCTGGCGCTGGCGCCTTATCGCCAGCCTGGCGGCCAGCCCGCCCCGGCAGGGCCCCCTCGCCCGCCCAGGCAGGGGGAACGGAGGTCTCGGGTATCGGGCGGCGGCGGAGGGTTTGGCGACCACCTCCCAGCCCAGGGCGGCCGTGACCCAGCAAACCCTTCGGCGCTTGGCGCCCCGCCCAAGATCCCGCACGTCGCTCACAGGGACGTGGCCCCGGAGGCTTCAGGGCCCGGGGCCCGCGGTCCCTTGGGCATCGGCCCTGCCCGCCCACGCGGCGCTAGGCGCAGCCCGGCCGCAGCCCGGGCCGGCCCTCCTGCCCGACAGCAGCCGGCCCGAAGCCACCGGGAGCCACCATTGAGTCGCCACGGCCCCTCAGCCCCGGCAAGGCCACCCTTGCCCCCACAGCCCCCGCCGAGCTCAGGACCCCGCCCCTGGTGGCCGGCAGGCCCGGGGAAGCGGCCCCTGCCCTCGATCCCGCTCCCGCACCCGGCCGCGGTGACACGCCAGAGGGGCGGGGTGGTGGTGGGGCGGGGCTTTTGTCGGAGGGAGCTGTGGAGGGACACACCGGCACACAGGTGGCGGCGCCGGGGCTGGGCGCCGGTGGGGGCGGCCAGGTGCAGGTCGAGGGGCTCGCGGGCCGAAAGGACGGCAACTGGGCCCATGGCGGAGTCTGGGTCTGGAGGGCTCTGAGCCTCCATTCGCTCTGGTGCCTCGGGTCTACCGGCCCGACGCCTGGTAGCGCGACACCCCACCGGCCCACAGACGTAGCCTCCCCAGCTGTGCTCACAGCGAGTCCAACCGCAGCCTGCATCCCTCCACGGGACACTTGGATTACTCCCGCGATCCCCACGAGGTGCGGCACCCGGCGGCCGAATGGGCTGAGATCCTGCCCTTGCGGCGCCCTGTGGCCACCTCCGCCTCCCTCACGGTACTGGCCGAGGCCTCGGACCAGTGGGCCCCGGCTCCCAGCTCAGCGCTGCTCCTCCGCCCCTCTCACCTCCTGCCCGACGTCCAGGCTACCGAGCACCCTCCACCCCCGCCCACCTTCATGCCACTCAGCCGGAACCCGGGAGGCAATGCCAAATACCAGGTGTATGACAGTCTGGTGCTGAAGCGGCAACAGCAGGAGGGCCAAGCGCGGGCCAACTCGCTGCTACCTTCCACCTCGGCCTCCAGGCCCTCTCTGCACGGGAGCCAGACTGGGAAAATGAACTTACCAGCAGCAAATGGGGTCAGGGGCAGGGGGCGGCAGGGCATGGAGAGAGGAATAAAGAGCGCCAGAGTCCAGGAAACATTGGTGGTCTGTGGCTTGGAAGCGCCACTCCTTCTGCCAGCCTGGGTCCCTGCGCTTGGCTTCCTGCAATAAGAAGCCAGTGTCCCCTTGTTGGCCTGAGGGTCCCTTTGGTTTAGTGGCCACAGTTCTGCCAGCAGGCCCCTCCTGGTCCTATACCATGCACTAAGTACATCTGCAGCTGCAGACTCCAAACCCCTGGTCTCTGGGCACCTCCTCTGTGTCTCAGCTGTCCCTGTCCACAGAGAGCCTCATACAAGAAGTTGCTTCCAAACTGGGAGGTTCCACATCTGGGCAGGTCCAGCTCCAGGCCCAGTGAAGGGCATGAAGAAGGCTGAGGCTCTGGACTCCAGCCAGGCCTTCAGCAGGCCTCTGAGGCCAAGGTCTTCCTAGTCTCAAGAGGGGCCAAGAGACGCAATGTGTCATTTGAACAAGTGAGTCAGCGGGCGGTGAGCGAATGAATGACCGCTCGAGGGGATGTATGCCGGCCACCGGGCCCTGTTTGACTGTCCAGGCTCAGCTTACCTGACCCTGGTTACCAGGGAATGCCACTCTGGGCCCTCCTTTTCATCCCCCTCCCTCACTGTGACCTCACCACCTGCCCCATTATGACCCAGTCTGGCTCCCAGTTAAAACTGGAGGGCAGAGGGCCCAGGCAGTCCTGGGACCAACGGCCATGGGTGAGCGAAACTACTACCGAGCCGAGCCGTTCACTGGCCCCATCCCCAGGAAATGCCAGCAGCAAGGATACTCAATTCTTCTGATCCCGGTCAGCTTCATCTTGCTCAACGTGGGGATCAACATGGTGACTATGGTCAGGGCAGGATCTGTGCAGCGCGGTTGGGGGAGCTCTGGGGTCTTGAAGGGGCTGAGGTGGGAGGGCTGCTGGGGTGTGACCGGACAAGGGTTGGATTTCAGGGCTCACCCTGCTCCCGGCCTCCCCCCTCCCCTTCTTCCCTCAACTCTGGAGGCATCTGAAGAGATTCTTGCGGGCACTTTTCAATCGTATTTTCCACAAAGGTGAGTGGGCGCCGGCGTGGGTTCAGGGGATGTGGGCCTGTCCCCTTTCTTCTATCCCTGCCTTGATTCTCAGCCCCTCAGGAACCCAGGCCCTGACCCATCTCGCCTTTCCCCACAGACAAGCAAGCCAGCTGTGTAGGCACCCATCGCATGTGCATGCGCTGCTCCGTGGATCCCAAGAACCTGTGCTCAAGAGTTTCTTCCCACTTCAGCCATCGCCCAAGCTTCCTGCTCGGGCAGGTAAACCACCTTGACTACTGCCAGCAGCGGGGCTCGGCGGGGGCGGAGCCGGCGGCCCCCCCGCCGCGGGCGAGTAAAGGAGAAGGCGGGCGGAGCGGGAGGCAAAAAGCCTACAGCACCCGGTATTCCCAGGCGGTCTCCCATCCAAGTACTAACCAGGCCCGACCCTGCTTAGCTTCCGAGATCAGACGAGATCGGGCGCGTTCAGGGTGGTATGGCCGTAGACGGGGGCGGGGGGCCGCGGGCGGCCTCTTGAGGCCCAGTTTCGCTGGCGCTGGCGCCTAAACGCCAGCCTGGCGGCCAGCCCGCCCCGGCAGGGCCCCCTCGCCCGCCCAGGCAGGGGGAACGGAGGTCTCGGGTATCGGGCGGCGGCGGAGGGTTTGGCGACCACCTCCCAGCCCAGGGCGGCCGTGACCCAGCAAACCCTTCGGCGCTTGGCGCCCCGCCCAAGATCCCGCACGTCGCTCACAGGGACGTGGCCCCGGAGGCTTCAGGGCCCGGGGCCCGCGGTCCCTTGGGCATCGGCCCTGCCCGCCCACGCGGCGCTAGGCGCAGCCCGGCCGCAGCCCGGGCCGGCCCTCCTGCCCGACAGCAGCCGGCCCGAAGCCACCGGGAGCCACCATTGAGTCGCCACGGCCCCTCAGCCCCGGCAAGGCCACCCTTGCCCCCACAGCCCCCGCCGAGCTCAGGACCCCGCCCCTGGTGGCCGGCAGGCCCGGGGAAGCGGCCCCTGCCCTCGATCCCGCTCCCGCACCCGGCCGCGGTGACACGCCAGAGGGGCGGGGTGGTGGTGGGGCGGGGCTTTTGTCGGAGGGAGCTGTGGAGGGACACACCGGCACACAGGTGGCGGCGCCGGGGCTGGGCGCCGGTGGGGGCGGCCAGGTGCAGGTCGAGGGGCTCGCGGGCCGAAAGGACGGCAACTGGGCCCGCGGCGGAGTCTGGGTCCGGGCCAGCCACGCCGGGAGCGTCTGGGGTGCGGCTGCCTTCCAGGGCCGCCTTCTGGCCGCCTGGCCGGCCGGGCCGGCGGGGAGCGCCCCGCCGGCGCGCGCCGTGGTGGGAGGGGCCTGAGGAGGTGGGGCCTGCAGCGGGGTCCGGCGGGGGCGGAGCCGGCGGCCCCCCCGCCGCGGGCGAGTAAAGGAGAAGGCGGGCGGAGCGGGAGGCAAAAAGCCTACAGCACCCGGTATTCCCAGGCGGTCTCCCATCCAAGTACTAACCAGGCCCGACCCTGCTTAGCTTCCGAGATCAGACGAGATCGGGCGCGTTCAGGGTGGTATGGCCGTAGACGGGGGCGGGGGGCCGCGGGCGGCCTCTTGAGGCCCAGTTTCGCTGGCGCTGGCGCCTAAACGCCAGCCTGGCGGCCAGCCCGCCCCGGCAGGGCCCCCTCGCCCGCCCAGGCAGGGGGAACGGAGGTCTCGGGTATCGGGCGGCGGCGGAGGGTTTGGCGACCACCTCCCAGCCCAGGGCGGCCGTGACCCAGCAAACCCTTCGGCGCTTGGCGCCCCGCCCAAGATCCCGCACGTCGCTCACAGGGACGTGGCCCCGGAGGCTTCAGGGCCCGGGGCCCGCGGTCCCTTGGGCATCGGCCCTGCCCGCCCACGCGGCGCTAGGCGCAGCCCGGCCGCAGCCCGGGCCGGCCCTCCTGCCCGACAGCAGCCGGCCCGAAGCCACCGGGAGCCACCATTGAGTCGCCACGGCCCCTCAGCCCCGGCAAGGCCACCCTTGCCCCCACAGCCCCCGCCGAGCTCAGGACCCCGCCCCTGGTGGCCGGCAGGCCCGGGGAAGCGGCCCCTGCCCTCGATCCCGCTCCCGCACCCGGCCGCGGTGACACGCCAGAGGGGCGGGGTGGTGGTGGGGCGGGGCTTTTGTCGGAGGGAGCTGTGGAGGGACACACCGGCACACAGGTGGCGGCGCCGGGGCTGGGCGCCGGTGGGGGCGGCCAGGTGCAGGTCGAGGGGCTCGCGGGCCGAAAGGACGGCAACTGGGCCCGCGGCGGAGTCTGGGTCCGGGCCAGCCACGCCGGGAGCGTCTGGGGTGCGGCTGCCTTCCAGGGCCGCCTTCTGGCCGCCTGGCCGGCCGGGCCGGCGGGGAGCGCCCCGCCGGCGCGCGCCGTGGTGGGAGGGGCCTGAGGAGGTGGGGCCTGCAGCGGGGTCCGGCGGGGGCGGAGCCGGCGGCCCCCGCCGCGGGCGAGTAAAGGAGAAGGCGGGCGGAGCGGGAGGCAAAAAGCCTACAGCACCCGGTATTCCCAGGCGGTCTCCCATCCAAGTACTAACCAGGCCCGACCCTGCTTAGCTTCCGAGATCAGACGAGATCGGGCGCGTTCAGGGTGGTATGGCCGTAGACGGGGGCGGGGGGCCGCGGGCGGCCTCTTGAGGCCCAGTTTCGCTGGCGCTGGCGCCTTATCGCCAGCCTGGCGGCCAGCCCGTCCCGGCTGGGCCCCCTCGCCCGCCCAGGCAGGGGGAACGGAGGTCTCGGGTATCGGGCGGCGGCGGAGGGTTTGGCGACCACCTCCCAGCCCAGGGCGGCCGTGACCCAGCAAACCCTTCGGCGCTTGGCACCCCGCCCAAGATCCCGCACGTCGCTCACAGGGACGTGGCCCCGGAGGCTTCAGGGCCCGGGGCCCGCGGTCCCTTGGGCATCGGCCCTGCCCGCCCACGCGGCGCTAGGCGCAGCCCGGCCGCAGCCCGGGCCGGCCCTCCTGCCCGACAGCAGCCGGCCCGAAGCCACCGGGAGCCACCATTGAGTCGCCACGGCCCCTCAGCCCCGGCAAGGCCACCCTTGCCCCCACAGCCCCCGCCGAGCTCAGGACCCCGCCCCTGGTGGCCGGCAGGCCCGGGGAAGCGGCCCCTGCCCTCGATCCCGCTCCCGCACCCGGCCGCGGTGACACGCCAGAGGGGCGGGGTGGTGGTGGGGCGGGGCTTTTGTCGGAGGGAGCTGTGGAGGGACACACCGGCACACAGGTGGCGGCGCCGGGGCTGGGCGCCGGTGGGGGCGGCCAGGTGCAGGTCGAGGGGCTCGCGGGCCGAAAGGACGGCAACTGGGCCCGCGGCGGAGTCTGGGTCCGGGCCAGCCACGCCGGGAGCGTCTGGGGTGCGGCTGCCTTCCAGGGCCGCCTTCTGGCCGCCTGGCCGGCCGGGCCGGCGGGGAGCGCCCCGCCGGCGCGCGCCGTGGTGGGAGGGGCCTGAGGAGGTGGGGCCTGCAGCGGGGTCCGGCGGGGGCGGAGCCGGCGGCCCCCGCCGCGGGCGAGTAAAGGAGAAGGCGGGCGGAGCGGGAGGCAAAAAGCCTACAGCACCCGGTATTCCCAGGCGGTCTCCCATCCAAGTACTAACCAGGCCCGACCCTGCTTAGCTTCCGAGATCAGACGAGATCGGGCGCGTTCAGGGTGGTATGGCCGTAGACGGGGGCGGGGGCCGACGGCTGCCTCTTGAGGCCCAGTTTCGCTGGCGCTGGCGCCTTAACGCCAGCCTGGCGGCCAGCCCGCCCCGGCAGGGCCCCCTCGCCCGCCCAGGCAGGGGGAACGGAGGTCTCGGGTATCGGGCGGCGGCGGAGGGTTTGGCGACCACCTCCCAGCCCAGGGCGGCCGTGACCCAGCAAACCCTTCGGCGCTTGGCGCCCCGCCCAAGATCCCGCACGTCGCTCACAGGGACGTGGCCCCGGAGGCTTCAGGGCCCGGGGCCCGCGGTCCCTTGGGCATCGGCCCTGCCCGCCCACGCGGCGCTAGGCGCAGCCCGGCCGCAGCCCGGGCCGGCCCTCCTGCCCGACAGCAGCCGGCCCGAAGCCACCGGGAGCCACCATTGAGTCGCCACGGCCCCTCAGCCCCGGCAAGGCCACCCTTGCCCCCACAGCCCCCGCCGAGCTCAGGACCCCGCCCCTGGTGGCCGGCAGGCCCGGGGAAGCGGCCCCTGCCCTCGATCCCGCTCCCGCACCCGGCCGCGGTGACACGCCAGAGGGGCGGGGTGGTGGTGGGGCGGGGCTTTTGTCGGAGGGAGCTGTGGAGGGACACACCGGCACACAGGTGGCGGCGCCGGGGCTGGGCGCCGGTGGGGGCGGCCAGGTGCAGGTCGAGGGGCTCGCGGGCCGAAAGGACGGCAACTGGGCCCGCGGCAGAGTCTGGGTCCGGGCCAGCCACGCCGGGAGCGTCTGGGGTGCGGCTGCCTTCCAGGGCCGCCTTCTGGCCGCCTGGCCGGCCGGGCCGGCGGGGAGCGCCCCGCCGGCGCGCGCCGTGGTGGGAGGGGCCTGAGGAGGTGGGGCCTGCAGCGGGGTCCGGCGGGGGCGGAGCCGGCGGCCCCCGCCGCGGGCGAGTAAAGGAGAAGGCGGGCGGAGCGGGAGGCAAAAAGCCTACAGCACCCGGTATTCCCAGGCGGTCTCCCATCCAAGTACTAACCAGGCCCGACCCTGCTTAGCTTCCGAGATCAGACGAGATCGGGCGCGTTCAGGGTGGTATGGCCGTAGACGGGGGCGGGGGGCCGCGGGCGGCCTCTTGAGGCCCAGTTTCGCTGGCGCTGGCGCCTTATCGCCAGCCTGGCGGCCAGCCCGTCCCGGCTGGGCCCCCTCGCCCGCCCAGGCAGGGGGAACGGAGGTCTCGGGTATCGGGCGGCGGCGGAGGGTTTGGCGACCACCTCCCAGCCCAGGGCGGCCGTGACCCAGCAAACCCTTCGGCGCTTGGCACCCCGCCCAAGATCCCGCACGTCGCTCACAGGGACGTGGCCCCGGAGGCTTCAGGGCCCGGGGCCCGCGGTCCCTTGGGCATCGGCCCTGCCCGCCCACGCGGCGCTAGGCGCAGCCCGGCCGCAGCCCGGGCCGGCCCTCCTGCCCGACAGCAGCCGGCCCGAAGCCACCGGGAGCCACCATTGAGTCGCCACGGCCCCTCAGCCCCGGCAAGGCCACCCTTGCCCCCACAGCCCCCGCCGAGCTCAGGACCCCGCCCCTGGTGGCCGGCAGGCCCGGGGAAGCGGCCCCTGCCCTCGATCCCGCTCCCGCACCCGGCCGCGGTGACACGCCAGAGGGGCGGGGTGGTGGTGGGGCGGGGCTTTTGTCGGAGGGAGCTGTGGAGGGACACACCGGCACACAGGTGGCGGCGCCGGGGCTGGGCGCCGGTGGGGGCGGCCAGGTGCAGGTCGAGGGGCTCGCGGGCCGAAAGGACGGCAACTGGGCCCGCGGCGGAGTCTGGGTCCGGGCCAGCCACGCCGGGAGCGTCTGGGGTGCGGCTGCCTTCCAGGGCCGCCTTCTGGCCGCCTGGCCGGCCGGGCCGGCGGGGAGCGCCCCGCCGGCGCGCGCCGTGGTGGGAGGGGCCTGAGGAGGTGGGGCCTGCAGCGGGGTCCGGCGGGGGCGGAGCCGGCGGCCCCCGCCGCGGGCGAGTAAAGGAGAAGGCGGGCGGAGCGGGAGGCAAAAAGCCTACAGCACCCGGTATTCCCAGGCGGTCTCCCATCCAAGTACTAACCAGGCCCGACCCTGCTTAGCTTCCGAGATCAGACGAGATCGGGCGCGTTCAGGGTGGTATGGCCGTAGACGGGGGCGGGGGCCGACGGCTGCCTCTTGAGGCCCAGTTTCGCTGGCGCTGGCGCCTTAACGCCAGCCTGGCGGCCAGCCCGCCCCGGCAGGGCCCCCTCGCCCGCCCAGGCAGGGGGAACGGAGGTCTCGGGTATCGGGCGGCGGCGGAGGGTTTGGCGACCACCTCCCAGCCCAGGGCGGCCGTGACCCAGCAAACCCTTCGGCGCTTGGCGCCCCGCCCAAGATCCCGCACGTCGCTCACAGGGACGTGGCCCCGGAGGCTTCAGGGCCCGGGGCCCGCGGTCCCTTGGGCATCGGCCCTGCCCGCCCACGCGGCGCTAGGCGCAGCCCGGCCGCAGCCCGGGCCGGCCCTCCTGCCCGACAGCAGCCGGCCCGAAGCCACCGGGAGCCACCATTGAGTCGCCACGGCCCCTCAGCCCCGGCAAGGCCACCCTTGCCCCCACAGCCCCCGCCGAGCTCAGGACCCCGCCCCTGGTGGCCGGCAGGCCCGCGGAAGCGGCCCCGCCCTCGATCCCGCTCCCGCACCCGGCCGCGGTGACACGCCAGAGGGGCGGGGTGGTGGTGGGGCGGGGCTTTTGTCGGAGGGAGCTGTGGAGGGACACACCGGCACACAGGTGGCGGCGCCGGGGCTGGGCGCCGGTGGGGGCGGCCAGGTGCAGGTCGAGGGGCTCGCGGGCCGAAAGGACGGCAACTGGGCCCGCGGCGGAGTCTGGGTCCGGGCCAGCCACGCCGGGAGCGTCTGGGGTGCGGCTGCCTTCCAGGGCCGCCTTCTGGCCGCCTGGCCGGCCGGGCCGGCGGGGAGCGCCCCGCCGGCGCGCGCCGTGGTGGGAGGGGCCTGAGGAGGTGGGGCCTGCAGCGGGGTCCGGCGGGGGCGGAGCCGGCGGCCCCCGCCGCGGGCGAGTAAAGGAGAAGGCGGGCGGAGCGGGAGGCAAAAAGCCTACAGCACCCGGTATTCCCAGGCGGTCTCCCATCCAAGTACTAACCAGGCCCGACCCTGCTTAGCTTCCGAGATCAGACGAGATCGGGCGCGTTCAGGGTGGTATGGCCGTAGACGGGGGCGGGGGGCCGCGGGCGGCCTCTTGAGGCCCAGTTTCGCTGGCGCTGGCGCCTTATCGCCAGCCTGGCGGCCAGCCCGCCCCGGCAGGGCCCCCTCGCCCGCCCAGGCAGGGGGAACGGAGGTCTCGGGTATCGGGCGGCGGCGGAGGGTTTGGCGACCACCTCCCAGCCCAGGGCGGCCGTGACCCAGCAAACCCTTCGGCGCTTGGCGCCCCGCCCAAGATCCCGCACGTCGCTCACAGGGACGTGGCCCCGGAGGCTTCAGGGCCCGGGGCCCGCGGTCCCTTGGGCATCGGCCCTGCCCGCCCACGCGGCGCTAGGCGCAGCCCGGCCGCAGCCCGGGCCGGCCCTCCTGCCCGACAGCAGCCGGCCCGAAGCCACCGGGAGCCACCATTGAGTCGCCACGGCCCCTCAGCCCCGGCAAGGCCACCCTTGCCCCCACAGCCCCCGCCGAGCTCAGGACCCCGCCCCTGGTGGCCGGCAGGCCCGGGGAAGCGGCCCCTGCCCTCGATCCCGCTCCCGCACCCGGCCGCGGTGACACGCCAGAGGGGCGGGGTGGTGGTGGGGCGGGGCTTTTGTCGGAGGGAGCTGTGGAGGGACACACCGGCACACAGGTGGCGGCGCCGGGGCTGGGCGCCGGTGGGGGCGGCCAGGTGCAGGTCGAGGGGCTCGCGGGCCGAAAGGACGGCAACTGGGCCCATGGCGGAGTCTGGGTCTGGAGGGCTCTGAGCCTCCATTCGCTCTGGTGCCTCGGGTCTACCGGCCCGACGCCTGGTAGCGCGACACCCCACCGGCCCACAGACGTAGCCTCCCCAGCTGTGCTCACAGCGAGTCCAACCGCAGCCTGCATCCCTCCACGGGACACTTGGATTACTCCCGCGATCCCCACGAGGTGCGGCACCCGGCGGCCGAATGGGCTGAGATCCTGCCCTTGCGGCGCCCTGTGGCCACCTCCGCCTCCCTCACGGTACTGGCCGAGGCCTCGGACCAGTGGGCCCCGGCTCCCAGCTCAGCGCTGCTCCTCCGCCCCTCTCACCTCCTGCCCGACGTCCAGGCTACCGAGCACCCTCCACCCCCGCCCACCTTCATGCCACTCAGCCGGAACCCGGGAGGCAATGCCAAATACCAGGTGTATGACAGTCTGGTGCTGAAGCGGCAACAGCAGGAGGGCCAAGCGCGGGCCAACTCGCTGCTACCTTCCACCTCGGCCTCCAGGCCCTCTCTGCACGGGAGCCAGACTGGGAAAATGAACTTACCAGCAGCAAATGGGGTCAGGGGCAGGGGGCGGCAGGGCATGGAGAGAGGAATAAAGAGCGCCAGAGTCCAGGAAACATTGGTGGTCTGTGGCTTGGAAGCGCCACTCCTTCTGCCAGCCTGGGTCCCTGCGCTTGGCTTCCTGCAATAAGAAGCCAGTGTCCCCTTGTTGGCCTGAGGGTCCCTTTGGTTTAGTGGCCACAGTTCTGCCAGCAGGCCCCTCCTGGTCCTATACCATGCACTAAGTACATCTGCAGCTGCAGACTCCAAACCCCTGGTCTCTGGGCACCTCCTCTGTGTCTCAGCTGTCCCTGTCCACAGAGAGCCTCATACAAGAAGTTGCTTCCAAACTGGGAGGTTCCACATCTGGGCAGGTCCAGCTCCAGGCCCAGTGAAGGGCATGAAGAAGGCTGAGGCTCTGGACTCCAGCCAGGCCTTCAGCAGGCCTCTGAGGCCAAGGTCTTCCTAGTCTCAAGAGGGGCCAAGAGACGCAATGTGTCATTTGAACAAGTGAGTCAGCGGGCGGTGAGCGAATGAATGACCGCTCGAGGGGATGTATGCCGGCCACCGGGCCCTGTTTGACTGTCCAGGCTCAGCTTACCTGACCCTGGTTACCAGGGAATGCCACTCTGGGCCCTCCTTTTCATCCCCCTCCCTCACTGTGACCTCACCACCTGCCCCATTATGACCCAGTCTGGCTCCCAGTTAAAACTGGAGGGCAGAGGGCCCAGGCAGTCCTGGGACCAACGGCCATGGGTGAGCGAAACTACTACCGAGCCGAGCCGTTCACTGGCCCCATCCCCAGGAAATGCCAGCAGCAAGGATACTCAATTCTTCTGATCCCGGTCAGCTTCATCTTGCTCAACGTGGGGATCAACATGGTGACTATGGTCAGGGCAGGATCTGTGCAGCGCGGTTGGGGGAGCTCTGGGGTCTTGAAGGGGCTGAGGTGGGAGGGCTGCTGGGGTGTGACCGGACAAGGGTTGGATTTCAGGGCTCACCCTGCTCCCGGCCTCCCCCCTCCCCTTCTTCCCTCAACTCTGGAGGCATCTGAAGAGATTCTTGCGGGCACTTTTCAATCGTATTTTCCACAAAGGTGAGTGGGCGCCGGCGTGGGTTCAGGGGATGTGGGCCTGTCCCCTTTCTTCTATCCCTGCCTTGATTCTCAGCCCCTCAGGAACCCAGGCCCTGACCCATCTCGCCTTTCCCCACAGACAAGCAAGCCAGCTGTGTAGGCACCCATCGCATGTGCATGCGCTGCTCCGTGGATCCCAAGAACCTGTGCTCAAGAGTTTCTTCCCACTTCAGCCATCGCCCAAGCTTCCTGCTCGGGCAGGTAAACCACCTTGACTACTGCCAGCAGCGGGGCTCGGCGGGGGCGGAGCCGGCGGCCCCCCCGCCGCGGGCGAGTAAAGGAGAAGGCGGGCGGAGCGGGAGGCAAAAAGCCTACAGCACCCGGTATTCCCAGGCGGTCTCCCATCCAAGTACTAACCAGGCCCGACCCTGCTTAGCTTCCGAGATCAGACGAGATCGGGCGCGTTCAGGGTGGTATGGCCGTAGACGGGGGCGGGGGGCCGCGGGCGGCCTCTTGAGGCCCAGTTTCGCTGGCGCTGGCGCCTAAACGCCAGCCTGGCGGCCAGCCCGCCCCGGCAGGGCCCCCTCGCCCGCCCAGGCAGGGGGAACGGAGGTCTCGGGTATCGGGCGGCGGCGGAGGGTTTGGCGACCACCTCCCAGCCCAGGGCGGCCGTGACCCAGCAAACCCTTCGGCGCTTGGCGCCCCGCCCAAGATCCCGCACGTCGCTCACAGGGACGTGGCCCCGGAGGCTTCAGGGCCCGGGGCCCGCGGTCCCTTGGGCATCGGCCCTGCCCGCCCACGCGGCGCTAGGCGCAGCCCGGCCGCAGCCCGGGCCGGCCCTCCTGCCCGACAGCAGCCGGCCCGAAGCCACCGGGAGCCACCATTGAGTCGCCACGGCCCCTCAGCCCCGGCAAGGCCACCCTTGCCCCCACAGCCCCCGCCGAGCTCAGGACCCCGCCCCTGGTGGCCGGCAGGCCCGGGGAAGCGGCCCCTGCCCTCGATCCCGCTCCCGCACCCGGCCGCGGTGACACGCCAGAGGGGCGGGGTGGTGGTGGGGCGGGGCTTTTGTCGGAGGGAGCTGTGGAGGGACACACCGGCACACAGGTGGCGGCGCCGGGGCTGGGCGCCGGTGGGGGCGGCCAGGTGCAGGTCGAGGGGCTCGCGGGCCGAAAGGACGGCAACTGGGCCCATGGCGGAGTCTGGGTCTGGAGGGCTCTGAGCCTCCATTCGCTCTGGTGCCTCGGGTCTACCGGCCCGACGCCTGGTAGCGCGACACCCCACCGGCCCACAGACGTAGCCTCCCCAGCTGTGCTCACAGCGAGTCCAACCGCAGCCTGCATCCCTCCACGGGACACTTGGATTACTCCCGCGATCCCCACGAGGTGCGGCACCCGGCGGCCGAATGGGCTGAGATCCTGCCCTTGCGGCGCCCTGTGGCCACCTCCGCCTCCCTCACGGTACTGGCCGAGGCCTCGGACCAGTGGGCCCCGGCTCCCAGCTCAGCGCTGCTCCTCCGCCCCTCTCACCTCCTGCCCGACGTCCAGGCTACCGAGCACCCTCCACCCCCGCCCACCTTCATGCCACTCAGCCGGAACCCGGGAGGCAATGCCAAATACCAGGTGTATGACAGTCTGGTGCTGAAGCGGCAACAGCAGGAGGGCCAAGCGCGGGCCAACTCGCTGCTACCTTCCACCTCGGCCTCCAGGCCCTCTCTGCACGGGAGCCAGACTGGGAAAATGAACTTACCAGCAGCAAATGGGGTCAGGGGCAGGGGGCGGCAGGGCATGGAGAGAGGAATAAAGAGCGCCAGAGTCCAGGAAACATTGGTGGTCTGTGGCTTGGAAGCGCCACTCCTTCTGCCAGCCTGGGTCCCTGCGCTTGGCTTCCTGCAATAAGAAGCCAGTGTCCCCTTGTTGGCCTGAGGGTCCCTTTGGTTTAGTGGCCACAGTTCTGCCAGCAGGCCCCTCCTGGTCCTATACCATGCACTAAGTACATCTGCAGCTGCAGACTCCAAACCCCTGGTCTCTGGGCACCTCCTCTGTGTCTCAGCTGTCCCTGTCCACAGAGAGCCTCATACAAGAAGTTGCTTCCAAACTGGGAGGTTCCACATCTGGGCAGGTCCAGCTCCAGGCCCAGTGAAGGGCATGAAGAAGGCTGAGGCTCTGGACTCCAGCCAGGCCTTCAGCAGGCCTCTGAGGCCAAGGTCTTCCTAGTCTCAAGAGGGGCCAAGAGACGCAATGTGTCATTTGAACAAGTGAGTCAGCGGGCGGTGAGCGAATGAATGACCGCTCGAGGGGATGTATGCCGGCCACCGGGCCCTGTTTGACTGTCCAGGCTCAGCTTACCTGACCCTGGTTACCAGGGAATGCCACTCTGGGCCCTCCTTTTCATCCCCCTCCCTCACTGTGACCTCACCACCTGCCCCATTATGACCCAGTCTGGCTCCCAGTTAAAACTGGAGGGCAGAGGGCCCAGGCAGTCCTGGGACCAACGGCCATGGGTGAGCGAAACTACTACCAAGCCGAGCCGTTCACTGGCCCCATCCCCAGGAAATGCCAGCAGCAAGGATACTCAATTCTTCTGATCCCGGTCAGCTTCATCTTGCTCAACGTGGGGATCAACATGGTGACTATGGTCAGGGCAGGATCTGTGCAGCGCGGTTGGGGGAGCTCTGGGGTCTTGAAGGGGCTGAGGTGGGAGGGCTGCTGGGGTGTGACCGGACAAGGGTTGGATTTCAGGGCTCACCCTGCTCCCGGCCTCCCCCCTCCCCTTCTTCCCTCAACTCTGGAGGCATCTGAAGAGATTCTTGCGGGCACTTTTCAATCGTATTTTCCACAAAGGTGAGTGGGCGCCGGCGTGGGTTCAGGGGATGTGGGCCTGTCCCCTTTCTTCTATCCCTGCCTTGATTCTCAGCCCCTCAGGAACCCAGGCCCTGACCCATCTCGCCTTTCCCCACAGACAAGCAAGCCAGCTGTGTAGGCACCCATCGCATGTGCATGCGCTGCTCCGTGGATCCCAAGAACCTGTGCTCAAGAGTTTCTTCCCACTTCAGCCATCGCCCAAGCTTCCTGCTCGGGCAGGTAAACCACCTTGACTACTGCCAGCAGCGGGGCTCGGCGGGGGCGGAGCCGGCGGCCCCCCCGCCGCGGGCGAGTAAAGGAGAAGGCGGGCGGAGCGGGAGGCAAAAAGCCTACAGCACCCGGTATTCCCAGGCGGTCTCCCATCCAAGTACTAACCAGGCCCGACCCTGCTTAGCTTCCGAGATCAGACGAGATCGGGCGCGTTCAGGGTGGTATGGCCGTAGACGGGGGCGGGGGGCCGCGGGCGGCCTCTTGAGGCCCAGTTTCGCTGGCGCTGGCGCCTAAACGCCAGCCTGGCGGCCAGCCCGCCCCGGCAGGGCCCCCTCGCCCGCCCAGGCAGGGGGAACGGAGGTCTCGGGTATCGGGCGGCGGCGGAGGGTTTGGCGACCACCTCCCAGCCCAGGGCGGCCGTGACCCAGCAAACCCTTCGGCGCTTGGCGCCCCGCCCAAGATCCCGCACGTCGCTCACAGGGACGTGGCCCCGGAGGCTTCAGGGCCCGGGGCCCGCGGTCCCTTGGGCATCGGCCCTGCCCGCCCACGCGGCGCTAGGCGCAGCCCGGCCGCAGCCCGGGCCGGCCCTCCTGCCCGACAGCAGCCGGCCCGAAGCCACCGGGAGCCACCATTGAGTCGCCACGGCCCCTCAGCCCCGGCAAGGCCACCCTTGCCCCCACAGCCCCCGCCGAGCTCAGGACCCCGCCCCTGGTGGCCGGCAGGCCCGGGGAAGCGGCCCCGCCCTCGATCCCGCTCCCGCACCCGGCCGCGGTGACACGCCAGAGGGGCGGGGTGGTGGTGGGGCGGGGCTTTTGTCGGAGGGAGCTGTGGAGGGACACACCGGCACACAGGTGGCGGCGCCGGGGCTGGGCGCCGGTGGGGGCGGCCAGGTGCAGGTCGAGGGGCTCGCGGGCCGAAAGGACGGCAACTGGGCCCGCGGCGGAGTCTGGGTCCGGGCCAGCCACGCCGGGAGCGTCTGGGGTGCGGCTGCCTTCCAGGGCCGCCTTCTGGCCGCCTGGCCGGCCGGGCCGGCGGGGAGCGCCCCGCCGGCGCGCGCCGTGGTGGGAGGGGCCTGAGGAGGTGGGGCCTGCAGCGGGGTCCGGCGGGGGCGGAGCCGGCGGCCCCCCCGCCGCGGGCGAGTAAAGGAGAAGGCGGGCGGAGCGGGAGGCAAAAAGCCTACAGCACCCGGTATTCCCAGGCGGTCTCCCATCCAAGTACTAACCAGGCCCGACCCTGCTTAGCTTCCGAGATCAGACGAGATCGGGCGCGTTCAGGGTGGTATGGCCGTAGACGGGGGCGGGGGGCCGCGGGCGGCCTCTTGAGGCCCAGTTTCGCTGGCGCTGGCGCCTAAACGCCAGCCTGGCGGCCAGCCCGCCCCGGCAGGGCCCCCTCGCCCGCCCAGGCAGGGGGAACGGAGGTCTCGGGTATCGGGCGGCGGCGGAGGGTTTGGCGACCACCTCCCAGCCCAGGGCGGCCGTGACCCAGCAAACCCTTCGGCGCTTGGCGCCCCGCCCAAGATCCCGCACGTCGCTCACAGGGACGTGGCCCCGGAGGCTTCAGGGCCCGGGGCCCGCGGTCCCTTGGGCATCGGCCCTGCCCGCCCACGCGGCGCTAGGCGCAGCCCGGCCGCAGCCCGGGCCGGCCCTCCTGCCCGACAGCAGCCGGCCCGAAGCCACCGGGAGCCACCATTGAGTCGCCACGGCCCCTCAGCCCCGGCAAGGCCACCCTTGCCCCCACAGCCCCCGCCGAGCTCAGGACCCCGCCCCTGGTGGCCGGCAGGCCCGGGGAAGCGGCCCCTGCCCTCGATCCCGCTC